>NW_009259328.1:3034041-3040990 GCF_000687185.1 Egretta garzetta
AGAAAAAAAAAACACCCCCCCCCCCCCCCCAAAAAAAAGTGGAATTCAGGGCAGCAACTTCAGCAAACTCAGCCAAATGATTTGTAACATTTCCTGAAGAGATGATCAAGGAGTTCAGGAAAACTGACAGTTATCAACAAAGCCTGCATAAAATAGTGCAACAGATTATCTCAGTGCAGAGGGAATATAGGAAGCCTTGTAAGAGACTATTACTGTTATATCCAGAGTCTTTAAAGGCTTTGACTATCTGAAGAGTTTGTATAAAAGGTGAAACGAGCATTTAACAAAGAACAAGTAGAAAAGAATGGAAAAAACGTCTCTGGTATGATCCAGATGAGCCAACACACAAAGGGATCAACAACTAATGAGGGACATGAAAAGGCAATAGGAAAAGGATCTATAAATACAGCAGAAGTAAGCGGGAGACAAAGATATGCAGAGGTTCTAGGATTTAATGGGAAAGGAGAGAAAATAACAGATGGTTAAGTGAAAGCAGAAGCATTCGGTACCTCCTTCATATTCTCTTAATGTCTCCATCTAAAGGATAATGAAAAGCAAAAAGTTTTCTGAAGTGATTTTTACCAAGAAGACATGACTCCAGGCCTGAAGAAAAAAGAACAGGCTAAAAAATATCGAAAGAAGCCAGACATACTCAGTTTGATAGAGAATTACGAAGTTCACTGCAGAGTACTCAAGGAATTACCTAAAGCCATACATTAGCTATTATATTCAATAATGCACAAAGGAAGGTAGAGTTCCCAAAGGACTGTGGAGAGGCAAAAATAGTATGCAACTTCAAAAGGAGAAGCCAGTCTGACTCAAGAAACTGCAAACCAATCCACCTCCCTTTTATACCCAGGAAGATGCTGAAACAAGTTAAATCATCACATAAGCACCTGAAGGATTAAGTGCCTGAAAATAATCAAAACATCAAACCAATGAAATCTCCCTTTTGATATGGTAACTGGCCTACTAAAGGAAAAAGCAGTAATAGGCAATTTATACTGGCTACAGTAAGGCTTTCGGTAACTGTCCTACATGGTATATCCATAGGACAGTAAGGACTGCTATGAAATCACAGCTTAGCAGGGGACTGATATGGAGTTGCAGCTTAGTGGGTGCAAAATTAAAAGTAAACAGCAAGCAGAGCAAGTGCAAATCAAAAAATCAAGCAAAAATACAAAACAGAGATAAGCTGAGTTCTGCTGGAAGCGATCTGGAAGCCGTTGTAGGCTGTAAGTAACAAATAGTATAATAGTATTTATAAAAAAAGCATATATCATGCCAGGAGGTATAACAGCAGTGCTGCACAAAGTAACCTTTCAATTTTTCTCTACTCTCCAGACACTTGTGAAACCAGAGTCAAAAAAAAAAGGGGGGGGAAAAAAAGTCAGAAGAAAATTCACAGTAAATGCAACTCTTGTCATCTTATTTAGCTAGGGAGCGATAAATGCTAGCAGTGCCAGGAAAAAATAGGAAGGGAACACTGTTGGGTCACCAAAAAAGCAACATAATACTGTATCTTCTGGAGGAAATAAACCTATTAGCACCAAGCCCTCACAGACTATAATGGCACTTTCTTGTTCCTAGTGTTCTCAAATTTTTAGCACTTGACACAGAATCAGCAGGGCTACAGTGTATTACACGTTCATTTTTCAGATTATTCAACCTTTCAGGAAGAATCATTCTACATCTTCCAGAATGATTCTTGTGTCATTTGCACGTTTAACCTAGCTTTGTCAGGGCTTTTGGACACTTGGTACATACTGTAACTAAGAACAACCCGGTAACATGGAACAGAACTTTTCCACATAGGATTTTTGACATTTTGTCTTCATGTCATTACTTTCTACTGTTTATAGTCCAAAACTCATGCCAGTCTTCCGTTTTCAGTCCGCAAAAACCGATTTAAAGCTAATAAAATACTTCACACATTGGAAAAATGCTGGTGAACATGTAGATTTCGCAGAATAAAGAGCAATGCATGAAAACTGCATTTGAACTTAAGACTACAACTTCAGTGCAGCAAAGCAGTTGTACATACACCTCATATTGCCACTAATTAGTTTTTTTGATGTAGGTTCATTCTCCAAACAACCATTTTGCTTTCACTGTGACTGTAGGCCAGCACCTAAAAATGCACAGATCAATTTCCTTAGACGACAAAGAATAAAAAACAACCTTCATTTTTTTAGAATAAACTGATCTTACCTTAAGCTTCAGCAATTGCTATCGACAGAATTGGTAAGAAATCTGATAATAGCAAAGAACATTTTTCTGCTCTTGGTTATCATAAATCTCCTCATTTCAAGACGCCTGTTGGAATATTTTCTAGGAACCCATCAACCTATCGGGAGTTTGCAATTTTGGTTACTGAGAACATTCCCTGAAAATAACCTTCCTATTATTTCAAGCCTCTTAAACATTATTAGCCTGTTTAAATAATAACAACATTATACAAACGTTTAAGATATCAAGAAAATAACCTGCGTCACAAAAACTGAAATGCTGGACAGTCTAATATATGGGCCCATTTTTTATGTTCTGCTGTATGCAATCACATCTTCCAGGACAGAAGATTTCCCATAAGTGGGAATAACTCCCATTGATAAAGAACCACTATTCAATAAGCAGGATAGAATATATGTGATCAGCAAATACATTCAAGGTGACACTGTGACTTCGGCACAGGAAAGCTACTCAGAGGCTTGAGAAGTATCTCCTGCTCATGAGATATCAAAAGAAATATGCGAGGTGTTAGCCTCACTATTAACGACTAAAAAAAAAAGCTCCTATTCATCAGAAAACTCCTGAATCCTAAAGCGTTTTAAGAAGAGAGGGATGTAATATTTTTAAATGCTCTTCATCCCTGCTGGATGATGTTATATTAGACATATTTTTCATTAAGTTCAATATAAGTTATTTTAGGCACATTAATAAATAAAGTAGGCTAAAGGTAATTCCCCAAACACTATGGAATTATTGACTTATTAATCTAAGAAATACAAATGCTGAATAAACAGCTTCAGTATTCTGGGCTTCATACTGCACAAAGTTTTTCAAAACTTGAAATGCACATCCAAGGTCAAACTGCTGAGAGGGAAAGGTGCTTGCTCCAGTCTTGCAGCTCCAAATCTTGTCCCTTTAACAATCAAAAACAGTCCTTCCTTGATGAATATGCAAACTCATGTGATGGTTTCCATGTATACATAATCAGACTGCTACATACAGGCGAGACAAAGTACCTCCTTCACAAGGGCACCAATGAAAGAAAGCAGATTTGATTCTGAAAAACCCAGTGCTATTACTTTTCAAGGGTGTTCCACTTCATTTATCATGAATAAATTAATCACGCAAACAAAGATTCTTGTATTATGACAACTGTCCTACCTAGTACACAGTATGACTGTTGCTGCTCTTTTACAGACATTCAGAAACTGCACCACAATATTGCCTTCACGGGTACCTGGCACTCCAAATATGGCAACTTCTGCAAGCTGAGTGGTTCTTGGGACGTACGGCCTTGAAATAGGAGTGATGGGAAGACTGTAACATCTGCCAGCAATTCAAGGCCTTTAGATCAGAGGAGAGAAATAGCTGAAAGTAGACAAACAAGTTTCCACAAGAGAATTGCGATTGAAGCTCTGAGGGCGCTGACCTGAGCATTCAAACTGAAGAAAACTCAGGCTCTTCAGAAATGATGTCTTCTTCTGCACACTTAAAGGTATGCAGCAAGCCCTCCAAAATACACTTCCTATTGTGCATGTTAAATATGTAGCAACTTCTGCCTCCAAGAAATATCTAAAGCCTTTTTGGTTTACATTCCAGTGTGTGGAGGGCATCCCTGCAGCACATCAGCTATTTTATTTATATGTTACAAAATATTCAAGAATTCTGAACACAAGGTTCAAAATATGTAAAAACAAGGCCTTTTATACAACAGCCTTTAGATACAAGTCCACGCTGATGTGTATGGGGTGACCCAGGAAAGTGCCAGTTAACACATCCCTTCAGATATGCTATATTAGGTTCAATAAATGTTGGTAATACCTATAAAATGGAAGTCTGAAGTACTTCACTACTAAGTAACTCCATTTGTGGAAGATTAAACTTTTTTCAGAGCAGGCTTCGCAAAAAATAAGCCTTTCTGATTTAACTGATACTTTTGTAGCATGAATATACTGAGACTGACATGTATCTCTACCACTATGACACACATTACTGTCATGTCTGTTATCCTATTACACATAAATATTATTTCTCCATGCTCACTTTTCCTTTCTCAAAAATTTTAATTTTTTATTTTCAGATAATTAAAATTATTTTATCCTTTTGCATTTGACACTTCTATTCTTAAAATAAACAGTCTGCATTTATAATTCTCTTTTCTTAGTTTTTACATTTTTTTTCTTTCAAAGGACAACTTAAGTTCCAATTTGAATTTTGCAGATTGCAAACATTTACTGCACAGTATACATTACACATGAAGCTTTGTTTTTAAACAGAATTCTTCAGTATATCTGACACACACATTCCAATGGTAAGCTTCATCGGAAGTTTGAACTTTGTTCAAACGTTTATTTTAAAGGATTTCAGCAGCCACACAATTTTGTTTAAACAAAAACATTCCTCCTATTCCTAATTATCTCCTCCACTACCATCTCCTATCAGACTGTCACTAGAACAATCACTTAACTCTCGCATAATTACTCTGCTTTTCCTCATGGTCAGCACAGATATTTTTCCCCAACCACGCTCATCATCCTGCACCTATTCTGAAGTTACAATGCAAGTTCTAGGGTATCCTGAGCATCAGAATTTTCTTTTTAACCTTACTTTCTCTACTTCAAACTGTCTGTGATCAGTTTTGGACAAATAACCAGAATATGAAGGTTTTGTAGATATAGATAAATCCTAAGCTAAAACCTAGAGGATTATCTATATTCAGACAAATAGTCCCACTTTTCTAGTCACATCACTAAAGTTACTGTGGCAAGTGATCTGCAGCGCTTTATTCTTAGCTAACAAAGGACAAGGAACCAGACAAATGCACCAGGTTTGACTCAGCTATCTACAAAGAGGTAGCTAATGCTATCTGAGGTGCTCTGTTGTGTCCAATACGTGAAATGGGACATAGTGAGACTCACAGCCTTCTGAAACAGTGTGAAAGGCCAGGAAGGGTTACCCTGAGGCATCTCAAATGGAACCAAATGCCTATTTGAAGAAAACCAAACCAAACCCAGTGGTTATTAGAATGGCAAATTTGCTCTCGCCATTGCACTCCTCCAAAACGTATCCTATGGAGGTGACGGCATTATAGAACACCATAAAACTATACCCATTATCTCCCCATGGAGCTTGTCAAAAACAATAAAAATGTACTTAGCATAATCAGGAAAGAAGCAATTAGACAGTTAAAGGATATGGTTTGGATAGAGACACATGCCACAGATTTGCACAAATATCACATTCAATAGCCTAGATAATCAAGAGGTTGTGGTCCTGGACTTAATATGTGAGCAAAGAACAATACTGGTATTGATAACACATATGAATTAAAGGTAGCATAACACCCTGCATTGTAAGATTAAAGAAAACATTCATTCCGTTAAATGTTAAAGTAGAAATGTTAATATTGTCACTAAACATTTAATACATATTCTTTTGCTTTAGGAAGAACTTACAGCAAAGCTCACTTTGAAAATGGAGCTCAACATTAGATCATAAAGTCATCAAAAAGAATACTGAACTAGTTTAGTAGCAAGATATAGAGACATACAGAAGCAACCGCTTCTTCACATAAAAGTCATGAAAACACTGAATTCTATTTCAGTCACCACGTGAAAATTAGTCACGTGTAGATGAGTGGACAAGATGAGAAATGAAGTCCTACCTGTGAATATGACCATATGCGTGCAGTCCCACTCAAAAAACTGCTTTTGTAACTAAGGGCTTGCAGTATCTACCAGCAAGATACCAGTACTCTTTTAAAGATTTCTTTTTGCTGTTTGGGAGTTGAGCTACAGCAGTGTCAGCTTTCACACTGTTCATAAACTTACATTATGGCTTATTTCAGCAGCAGTGAAGTCCTACTCTACACCATTGTTTTCAGCTTGCTATCTTCCCAGCACCTTATCTTGGTATCCATGCTTCTCAAATATCCCTTTACTATGAAAACCGCTTTAAATAAAAAGAAAGTAAAGAAAGTATTAGCACAGGATTAGATTGTGTTGGTGTAATGTGATAAAACAGCACAACAATAAGGCAGAAAAAAATACAAGCAAAAATTATCAGCAAGAAATACACAGAAAGAAGTAAACTTTTTGACAGTTTAATTAAGTAAAAGAGATGTTTCCTCCACCTACAATACAACAGGCCTTTCAAAGATACATTATGGCAGACACTGTTCCTTCTTTCATGTTTCTAGTACAGTCTCTGTATTTTAGAAAAATAATCCACTATGCTCAGTGACGATAGGAAAGCACATCCTGACGACATCCGTGCAACGGTGGTGGCGACGGGGACCCCAGCAGACGCCTGAGACGGGATCCAGGGGCACGTCGGCAGTGGTTTACTGGTGACCTGGGGAAAGTTACCTCCCGCCGCAGTTTTTCCCGGGCTGCGAGGTGGCTTTTAACACTCCACTGGAGTACTGCGAGGCTTTGAAAACTGCTTGTAAAAATATTTAACCCCCCCCGTAGGGAAAAAAAAAAAAACAACAAAACAGCCCCGCCGTAGCAGAGCTCAGTTGAAGGCGCAGGAGCAGGGCAAGTTCCCCCGCCCGTGGACCCGGCACTCCCGCGGGGTTTCTCCTCCCGCCAGTTCGCCACCTCGCCCAGCCCGGCCGAAGAAGCAGGGCTGCGGGGCGTACGCCGCCTTCTCGCTCTCTCAAATACATGTAGGAGCGTCACCTTGAGAAACTTTGCGCCCCAGAGCCCGTCCCCGGGCT
>NW_009259328.1:3041643-3049737 GCF_000687185.1 Egretta garzetta
GCCGGCAGCCCCGCACTGGGGTCGCCGCAGGAGTGAGGGGGCCGGAGGAGGGGGGGCCTGAGAGGGCGTGGGGACACCCCGCCTCAGTTTTATACTGGTCACGTTGTGACGTTAAAATTCGCCTCCCGCACCACGGGTGCTCACAAAATGTCGGGGCATTGGCATTGCGTGGAGGCGCCGTGCAGGTGAGGGCAGCCCTGACCCCACCTCAGCGAGAGGGGATCCAGTCGTGTCTGTCAATAACAAAAGGTTTACCACCACAAACCTCCATTTTTTTTTATTATTTTTTTTTTTCTTCTTAATACTCACGGTTTTCAGTCAGAATTCTTCAAAAATCACAAGGGGAAGGCCTGACCCTGTCTCTAAGAGATGGGGAGTCCTGCCCTGGAACACAGGACCTGTGGAAAAATGTATGTATATTTTCACTTGGTGAAGGAATTATGACATGCAGATGATGTACGTTACATAGACTGAGGAACTAACACTCCAGTATTATAAAATTGGTTAAACCCACACACACATACCCCCCCCTAGAATTGAAGATACAGCTTTTCCTCACAATGTTGCCCAAAAGAGGATGGCATCACTTCCAGAATAGTTAATATATTTAACCAAACCTTACTGGTTTTACATGTAGGCTTGAATCAGATTTTGTAACAGTTCTGTTGTGCCATATAATCTTTTCACCATGAGAGGTAAAACCAGTTACCGAATGTCTCCAAAGCTGAACTGAAGTAGAGTGAATTTTAAAGAGCAGAAAAAAATATTTGGTAGATGGGATGAGTTTTTGTTTGGCATAGAGGATTCGTACGCATCACACAATACCTGTTGACCGCTACAGCGAACAACACTAGCATTTTACTTGGAAAACTGGAAATCTTCCACCACTTATTGGTGAATGGCAGCGCTGGCGAGCCCTGGTTGTTTGAGAGATGATATGCTGTTAATTATATTCTGATTACTATCTTGGCTTCTTCCTTAACACCATTTAAATTCCAGTCTTAACCTTATCTCAGCAAGGACTTAACGAAAAAGTAGGGCAGCCAACGTAACAGAAGTACAAATCCCTCCACATCGTTTAGAACTATTTCTAACTAACTTAAAACTGGGAGAAGCTGTGACTGTATTTTTGTAGTGCTTTCAGACAAGCTTGTTAGCAAAATACAGACTTGTGGATCTCACCAAGTTCAGTTTCTAGCTCAGGAAAAAAATTAGAAATCTGTAACTATTCTACAGATATCTAGATTAGTTGTTTGGGGTTTGGTTTTTTTTTTCATTTGATCTTAAACCACATGCTTACTGCCAACTGGGAATCAACATTTCTGGTGCTTTCCCCTGCTACATCTCCCTGGGTCGTGATGGAGATCGAACAAACTGAAAAAAACTAATCAAGAATAGCAACATTTCTGTTTTGACAATGCTTAGAAAGATGGCAGAGAAAGCCTGAATGAAATGTTTACAAAAATAATCATGCAAACATTAGGTAAATGTGGTGCTATTTTCAGCTTGTGCTTATTAATCATTTAAAGCAGATGATTGGAGTACTATTTGGAAAGCATTAGAGGTGCATTCTTACAAGCTGCATGCAAACACATTTGGCTGATAATTCTGCACTGCATAAAACCATTACATCCTATAGATCCTTTTCACAGAAACAATAAATTCCACACACAACCATACCTATTAAGCACTAAGGATTACAGAACAGAGCTCAGGATTTAAATACTGCACAGAAGGACAGTCTCCAAGCATGTGATTCGTCACATCATAGCATCCACAGCTGGTCAGCTACCGCAGCTGGGACTAATAACACCAGAGCAGCACAAACAAATTATTACTTTCCTCCTCTCCATCTTGAGATATTTAGCCCCTAGGACTGTTTTTTTTTTTTAAATCATGGTGAAATAGCAGAAGTGTTTATAGTTTGTGACAAACAATGAATGACAGGGCAGCTTTCTTCATTTTAATATCTTCTGCCTGTAAAAATCTTTTCCCATGCAAACAGTCATATAGAATTTCTTAAGTCTCTGACCGCTTTAGAAGATATCCTCATATTTTTATACAGAGTACACAGCAAGAGGTCTCAGCATCTATTTTTTCCTTTGGACAACTCTTTCTTTTACTACAGCATTTCCAGGAACTCAACCTCTTATGTACAGGTTTTAATAATACTACAAGATAAAGCATGATGTTAACAACAGCAGCATCAACTAATCTGCTATAATTAAACACTTCTCAATATGTTTTGGAGATTAGGACCGTTTTCATTATGTTTTTCCCTAAATTCTTGCACATTCTCTCACCTAAGGCGAGGTTTGGATATTCCTTTAAATTATTCCTCATCTTCCTGGTTAATGGGGAAACATATGCGTAGTGGAGGTAATCTACTTCGTCAAAAGAATGTAAAGGAGCAGAGATCACGCAACACTTTGGCACTACGCTTGCCTCAAGTTTGAATAATCATAATAAGGAATTATACTTGTCAGACAGTTCTTCTCAGGTTTCAGCTTCACATATTTTTCTCAGCTGAGACTTTCATTTCTGCACAAACAAAATGGAGGAGGAATTTCAAGGAAATTTCAAAAAGGAGGGGATAACATGCCAATTCAACAACTTAGAGTTTGGCTAGATTACGTTAGAATGAAATAGCTATTGATATTTCAGCATTCTTTATGATACTTCTAAAAACAGATGTACGTATTAAAGCATCTAACTATTATATTTTCATATCCTGTATGTGTAACATCTTCTATCCTAAGGAATCCTTATGCACTTAACGAGATTGTCTTTGAAGCATTGTTGATGCCAAATGGCAACACTAAGAATGAAAGTGAAGAATACTTGAGCTGCCAAAAATGCAGTAGCACAGAGACGAACAGAGCAAGTGCAGTGGTAAAACCTATCATTATTCTTTACAACGTACGCAGAAATGTTGTATGAGGAGTTATTATACAACAATACAGAGCTTTATGAAATGTGACGACCAGGAAGGATATTTGGAGTACCCATATTTGACTCGCAGCCATGAAGTCCTTCCTTTTATAACAAATTTGGACACCTAATTACCAGAATGTTCCGACCCAGTCCCAGTTGCTATTAAGAAAAAACTCCCATGGTATCATATGCCACTAAACTATGGCGTTAAGTACAACATCTGATACAGTAGAAAGCCTATCCCAGTGAATCACCAGTGTGATCTCTTGCAGTAATTTCACACCCTCACATCACAGTCTCCCAGTCAGAAGCCAAACAGTCCTAAACCTCTATTGTTTTTAAGAGCAAAAGTAACAGCAAAGGCTGTGGCAGTAACACATTCTATGACATTGTCATAAAGTTCTAGAGCAACATGAGGAAGCTGCTTTTTGCATTTAACATTTGAATGTCATATGCACTACAGGAGAAGACAAGGAGAAGACAGCAAAAAATCTGCCCTCTGCTTTGTTAAAAGAAAAAAAAAGTTGATCAAATGATTTTTAGATACATTGGGATATTCTGCAACCGTGATTTTGTGGTTCTAATTCAGTATCAAAGCAAAAACAGTCAAGTGCAAAGCGTACATTATACTTGCACTTACATGAAATCATAGAATCCTAGAATCACAGAATCATTGAGTTTGGAAAAGACCTTTAAGATCATCAGGCCCAACTGTTACCCTAACCCTGCCATCCCACCACTAAACCCTGTCCCTGAGCACCTCGTCTGCCCGTCTTTTAAATACCGCCAAGGATGGGTACTCTACCACTGCCCTGGACAGCCCCTTCTAGTGCCTGGCAACCCTTTCTCTGAAGAAATTTTTCCTAATGTCTAACATACACCTGCCCTGGCTCAACTGACCTTGATACGGCCTAGCTTCAGCTACACAAAAAGCAGAGGGACTTCAACATTGATGATGTTAGAAGCAATTGTAGAGGCCAGACACAGGGCCTGAACACAGTTCCTATTTGCTGACCCTGCTGGCATTAGCAACCCTGTCTAGCAATGATTGACTAACAACTACCAATTGATTTCTCTATAAAATAAATCTGGTGCTTCCCTGGCAAAAAGAATTCTCAAGCTGTAAGAAATGTGTTAAACCTGACATAAAGTTGATGATCTTGCACCCAAAAGCATTTAGTCAGAAACAGCATAAATGGCCATTTTCTGTGGCATTTAGAACGTGATGAAGGTGTCCACAGTACCTTTATTCTAACCACTCCCCCCAAATCCCACCAAACAAGAAACCTGCAAAAAAAAAAAAATACAAAACCCACAACAACAACAAAGAGTCAGTAGAATATGGTGAATGGAGAGACCGTAATACTATGATTGATATTATGATGTATGATATTTCTGAAAGGACCACAAGTTAGTTTGCTAGATGCACTCTTAGTTTGTCATAATCTACTGAATACAGATATATAAACGGGGGCAGAATAACTCTTTTTTTACCCCTGAACTCATTAGCAGTCACAAAGTTCTTCCATATGCATGCAATAAATTGTGAGAGCTTTTTGCAATATTCAGACCTTTTTGCAACATGTTCAGACAATCCTCCTTAAGTTATGCAGAAAGTCTGCTTTAAAAACCTGTGTAACACCCATTCCATAGATTACTGTGAAAAAACAGTTGGCAAAATTAAAATTTTTAGTTAGAGTGGCATCATATTAAGAACCACTTACATATTTCCTTGAATCTATTTGTTCACAATAAAATACATGAGGGATAATGCTGAAGTGGACACAGTGTTGAATTAAAAACCCTGAAAACACTGCAGGGGTGAGAAACAAAAGACAATGAACTATTGACTGTTAAATCACAACAGAGTTATTTTACAGTTCAGAAAAAAAAAGACAACTTTTAGCTGTATTTTGAGGGCAGTAGTCATAATCACAAATAATCTCCTCAAATATGGTTCCTTTTGATTTCTCAACCATTCGTTTGACTTTGTTTTCCAAAAAAAAAAAATACTGATAGAGTGAAATAGGCAACAGTTTGCAGAATCCTTACTGCTAATAACAAAGATTTTGAACGTTGAAGATAATTAAATCCTTGAACATGGGATGTGGGTCATTTCAGAAGTCAGAGTAAAATCAAAAAAAGCAGTGAAAACAAAGCATCTAAAGGTCAGTACTGGAAAACAAGTTGAGTATTGGCAAACTTGTCTCAACATTCCTATAAATCTAAAAGTCAGTCCTTGCTTTCTACAGCAGTTTCCCAAGGGGAAACAGAATAATTGATTTAAATACTAGCTATCATCAATGGTAAAAATTTCCAGAAAAAATACTAAATACAATTCCTAAAAGAAAATATTTATCAATAACACAGAATTCATGTTGCGAATAAAAGTGGATTTAGCAAGGCAAACAGAAATCTAGACATTGTCCCAGTGGTCATTGTATAAATACCAGATTTAGCTTGCTGCTGCTTGGGTAAGAAAAACAAATTTGATTTGAGAATAACACTTAAAAATATCTTCTTCAGATTGAAGGTTGTAAATTACGTTCATGGTATTTTGTTGGGAAGCCCACTTACCTTTCATGCTTAAACGCTTAATAAAAAAACAGCACAAGGGTGAGGCAAATCTGCCAATGTGCATTTTAAGCAAGTGATCGCTTTAAGTCATAGATGCCAGGAAAAACAATCAAGAAGCCCTTCCATCTGCTCAGGAGACCCATGCCTCTGCAAAAGGAAGCTAACAATGCTGTTAGGCTGCTCTGCAATTTATCATCATTGAAGTCTGCTTTTTTACTTTTTCAGCTTCTGGCCAAAACTCCTACTAATGAATATAGTGTAGTACTTATTTCTCCAAAGCACTCCATAAATAGTCACTTTGAATCTCTTAGCAATTGCTACAAACGAGCTCTGAGGTGAGATGAACTGTCAGACATGGACACACTCAAGTACCTCCAAGCCTACTTGCAAATTAACCCAGCATGACTGATACGATGTGCCGTCCCAGTACCTCATGCGGGTAACTGCATATGGAAATGGCAGCGAGACAGTTCGTATTCTTAGCATGTACGGCCCTAACATTTGCCTGTAAGCTCACCTGCAGGCTTTAATTCTTAAAAGAGTAGGTTCTTACCAGCATCTTACCTGTACATTTAAGACATCATCAGGATTATATAGCCTTATATTCATTATACTGAACCATGACTGGTGCATTCTTCTTAGGCTCCAGTGTGCGTACCCACATACATACATGCATACATATATATACACACACACACACATATATAAAACAATGAAACAAGAAGCAAGTACATCCAGATGGCATTCCAGGTCTCCTAAGACCCTTCAGTATCACCGTTTGCATCTTTCTATTTGGAGAGGAATTTAAGGTGACTATACACCTAATTTAGGCACTTTGATAGGATTAATCTCTTATATCGTTTTATAATTAAATCTATATATCTGTGTGATAATCTTGAATGTGTATTATAGTGATGAGTGTGAACAGCAGGAAGGAAAAAATGTGGACATGACCTACGTTGTGGATGGAAAAAGTACAAGCCTTTTTTCTTATTTTTAATTCAGCTTTTTGTTTTCTTGTAGCATTTCAGCAGCATATTGATTTATATCGATCTGGCACTTTTACAAAAAAAAAATTACTCCCAGTTTAAAACTACTTGTAGGGTTTTTTTTGATCAATAAATTCTGATTTTATTTGCATCAGCATAAATTTATAGTGTTGACTGATTGCCCCAGATAAGAGAGAAAAAAAAAATCTAAAAATGTTTTGTATATAGCAAAAAAGAAACAGCCTCCTGGGCTGCACTAGGCAGAGCATTGCCAGCAGGTTGAGGGAGGTGATCACACCCAGAATACAGGGTCCAGTGCTGGTGGGCTCCCAGTTATAAGAGAGGCATGGGCTTACTGGAGCGAGTTCAGTAAAGGGCCAGGGAGAGGTTTAGAGGCTGGAGCATCTGTCATACGCAGAGAGGCTGAGAGTGCTGGGACTGTTCAGCCTGGAGAAGAAAAAGCTCAGGGGAATTTGATTCATGTGGCTAAATTCCCAGTGGTGGGGAATAAAGAAGATTGAGCCAGGTTCTTCTCAGTGGTGCCCAGTGACAGGACAAGAGGCAATGGGCACAAAGTGAATTCCAGGAAATTCCACCTGAACATAAAAAGCCCCAAAACCAAACCCTCACTTTTTTTTTTTTTTTTTTTTTTTTTTTACTGTGAGGGTGGTCACACAGTGGCAGAGATTGGCCAGAGAGGTTGTGGGCTCTCTATCCTTAGACATCTCAAAACCCCACTGGACACAGGTCTGGGTAACCTGCTGTAGTTGGACGAGCTTTGAGCAGCGAAGCTGGAGGTGCCTCAACTCTTCTCTACCCCATACAGATGAATGAAATTAGCCTCTCCTCCACCATTCTGATCCAACAGATTTGTTGAAACTTTTTTCTTATAGCTATGAAAATTGTCATTTAAAGTTTTAAACCTGATCTTTATCTGACAAAGAGCATCCAACCTACAGTAGCTCTCACTCTAACTTGCTAAACAACTTTTAATTAAATCATGGATTGACATAGGGCTGGATTTTATTTTAAAATGCTTTTCTGGAGTGACAAGAGTTTCTTCAGACTTACTGATCCTGGAAATACTACCTTATCTTTAGCATTTTCTGGTGATAATTGGATCAAAACTACCTTGGGGATAGTGTTTGTCACAGAATACTGATATGTTGCACAAAAATATCCCACCCGGACACCCATCCCCTGAAGTTTTAAGATTTAGTTACCTCTTAGCGATGGTTTAAACTTTTTCTTATATGTATGCGATATCCTAACACAAACAAGTCACTGGGAGAAGTATTCTCTTAAGATGGGATTTGCATGTTTTAGGTTTCTCTGCATCGCCTATGCAAATGTTATTTTACTACTAGTTTGCTATTGCTTCTGGGCAGATGCATATTCTACCCTCATTTACAAACACTACCTAATGAGGCAAATATTACTTCTATATAGTACATGACAATTTATATATCTCACCAAAATAAATAATTTTCTGACTGAGTAGGGGAAGAAAAAAAAAAATCTAATGTACCATATTTCCTGAGCATGGCAATTAAAAAGATTAGTACACACAGCTAGCTGTCCTAATTATGCCTAG
>NW_009259328.1:3049761-3137557 GCF_000687185.1 Egretta garzetta
AAAATAATGTTTGAAAAGATCGTGGAGTGTGGTCTGCCAGTCCTTCTGTGATGGCTTGCTAAAACAGTTCTAGGATGACTGGTAAGACTAAAAGGTCCATAAGTCTTTCAGAAATGCTACTGTTATGCAATTCGATGACTTGTTTTCTCCAGGAATGAACAGGATGGGGTGAACATTAAGACTTTCTCCCCAAAACCTCTGGTTACTTGTTTCCTTTTCTGTGTTGATAAAGAAAGGAACGAGGTCTTTGCACAGAATGGAGGTACCAAAGATGGACCATTCTGTTCACAGCAGGAGGAGGCAGTCAGGACTACATCTTGACAATTAAATTATCACTGTCTTGGGTTTATATCTTGGGTAAAACAATGGTCATTAGTTATTTCTGCATTTAGTCTCCAGCAATGGGCAAAATTGAAAATACACATTTGATTCAATGTGATGAGAGCTTCAGTAAGGAAAATCCAGGAATTTCTGCACTAAGGCAAACATTCAAGGCTTAGATGAGGCAGTGACTCAACTCATACAATGCAAAGTAATATCTTCCCAGATCCTATGATCATCTTGTAATCCGCGTTGTAAGCACAGAGGATGGTCTTAAGTGTATGTTCAGTTATGTAAGACCAAAGAAAGCAAACCTAGGTAGGAAGATACAATATATGAAAAAAGGTTGACTTATTATCCAAGACAAGAGCAAACCCATAAAGGAAAAGCAACCATCTTTCATAGCATCGAAAAAAGATACCAGCAAATCTTCATCCACTCCTTAAAACTTCTCACAGACTATGTATGCACATTACTTACTTTTAATGAACTGCGATGGCATATATTAATCAGAAAGTCTATGCTAAAGCAGTAATTATTGCAAAGTTCTACAATTATAAGGGTGCGTTGGAATAGATGTACTTAGTACAGATTAATATTCTTTTAATTATATAACTTACTGGGATCTGAATAAAAATGAAGTTACACAGTGGCATGCTCTTTGAGTTGGCAGTTGTAGTGGTTTCTCAGTGGTAGGCATACATGGCAAAACTTCACCAGTTTCTCATCTTTTTTCCTCCTCTCCTATTCATTTATCATATGGTTACATAAAAACAGCAGGGAAATGAATTATTCATATTTTTTTAGCACACAGAAAAGTTAATGAAAAGTTAAATACAACTTACGTGTGTGATTGCACAAAGCACTTATTTGACCTTGCTAAGCTTTAAAAGGCACTCTAAGATTAGCTTGGTGTGTATTTCAAGTGTACAAAAAAAATACAAAATTCGTTCTTAAAATGCTAGTACAGACTGTTTCATGGCTAAATCCTCATTATGTTCAGTGTATTTATAGGAAATGACTCAACTTTTAAGTGGGTAAAGACAAGTAAACCCTCATTTCTTGTGGAAAAGTGATGCTCGTATATTCAGATGCTACCTCGTCAAGCTACAACCTTCAATAAATCATGTTTTGCATAGGAATGAACAAAGACTATGCAAACATTTCCACATACCAATGTTTGTCAGAGTGATTGTGCAACACTGCAGCATTTTACAATTGAGCAAATGGGAAGAAGTGAAGAATGGAAAAGAAAAACCCAGCCCTTCCACCCATTTCAGTTTTAGGATTAGCATACAAGTGTGAGAGCCCCAGATAGCCCATGATGATGCCTTCATCCTCCATCTCACTTTCATTTTTCCATTTGTTACAGGAAATTACATGAACATGAATAGAGATACTGAGGGTAGAACAAATTCCCATACTTCCAGCAATACCTAGGCAACACACAAATACGAGCATGTTTTATTCTATACTTTATACTGTGTCCAGTTCTGGGCTCCCCGGTTCAAGAAAGATGAGGAACTCCTAGAAAGAGTCCAGAGGAGAGCAACTAGGATGATAAAGAGACTGGAGCATCTCTCCTATGAGGAAAGGCTGAGAGAGTGGGGCTTGTTCAGCCTGAAGAAGAGAAGACTGAGAGGGGACCTCATCAACACATACAAGTGTCTTAAGGGTGGATGTCATGAGGACGGAGCCAGGCTCTTCTCAGTGGCGCTCAGCGACAGGACAAGGGGCAATGGGTACAAACTGAAACATAAGAGGTTTCAGATGAACATGTGGAAGAACTTCTTTACCTTGAGGGTGACAGAGCACTGGAACAGGCTGCCCAGGGGGGTTGTGGAGTCTCCTTCTCTTGAGATATTCAACGCCCGCCTGGACGAAGTCCTGTGTCACCTGCTCTGGGTGAACCTGCTTTAGCAGGGGGGTTGGACTAGATGATCACCCAAGGTCCCTTCCAACCCTTGCCATTCTGTGATTCTGTGATTTCCTGTTTTTGCATAGCTATGGAGAACACGGCAGTTCAAGATCTTATGTACCACGCTATACCAATTCACCATCCCTTCAAGGAAGACAAATGGTAAGAGTTGCTTTGGTCTATCCGTTTGTGAAACAGAGACAATAGTTTAAGGAGTTGAAAAAAAAAATCATATTTAGTTTGATTACATCTAAGAAGTTTCAAGGTCAGCAATTTTGATATTGTGCTTGAGATGTAAAAAAGTAATTTCATTAATTCAGCTCTGCTCTGCTGAGAACTCTTGGACTAAGTTTTGGCCTCAGCTGTTAGAGGCATATCAGGCCTAGGTTTTCTTTACTAACAAGCTTTATCCAAAGAATGGGAGGATGCAGGATGTTACACTGTTGTGGCTCAAAATGGTAAATATAGCTGAGCTGTGGGAAGTGATGTTTAATATCGTTGTCATATTAGGAAAAACAGACTATCCAACAGAAAACCATAAATGACGCTCAGACAAGTACACACATACCAGCAACCACAGTTCTCATCTAAAATCCTTACTAATTTACTATTGACCTTAAATCCCTAAGAGCTTCACTAATTAAACATAAAAATATTTTTATTTTAGTGTAAATATTCACTTTCCTTGATTAAATCTGTATCTCCAACTGTACACCCTTTTTGTTTGTACTCTTTATTGCATTGTATGGCATTATCATGGAACTCTTGACTTTCAAAGTACAAACTCCTGGCCAAGTTATATATGTCTGACCAATGGCCACAAAAATATGTTCTCCCAAATGTACCCCTTTGTCATGTTCTCTATTTTTGCCAAGTCTGGGTTAATATAACACATTGCAGCTTCTCTGTGATTTTACTATTAGCCATGTAATCATGATATTGTCTATCTGAAAGCTAGATTTAAGGCAAAATTCAACAGTCTGCTGATTAAGGGAGCATCTTACTGAAAGCAGACAGCAATTCTTCCAGATGTACATGGGCTTTCTACTAAGCTCAAAAACCCCAAAGTGCTGCTTTTAACTTTCTTTGGAAAACCACTAACAGGTGAAGATTTATCTCCTTCAGAAACTGCCTATTCTTCCTCAGCATACTACTGAGGAGTTGTGATCACTCACCTGCACTCCAGCAGCATGTCCTGCAAGAAGCTCTTCTACTTAATCTCCCTTGATTTCCTTAAATGCAACGGTTGTTCAAACGAGCTGGTCTTCAGAGAACATTGGTACAGCTTTATTTTTGAAAGGCAGCAATGAGGATCTTTATTTTAGAAGCAAAAAAGGTTGAATTCTAGTTTGAAATGATCACTTAAATTCTGTAGTGGTAGGCTTTGTCTCCCTCTCATTTCACCATTACCTTTAATGGTCAGCAGGGAAGCCTAAGTCTTGGTTGCAAGTTTTATGATACTGAAATCAAAATCAAATAAGAACAATTACCCCTTATGCAATAAAATTGTGCTCAGGTGACTACTTCAGCTATTACTAACACTAACGGACATCGCTGCTTTCCCACTGTGATTTCATTGTGTCCTAAATTCCGGCACTGGGGAGCGATTCTTTTTTGAAACAGTGTCATAGATAACCTTTCCTTGCTGACATACATGCCAAACATCTGCATTTTATAAATGAAATTAACAGGTTTATGTGACCAGAGATAAGGTTAAGTGCTCTGAGAAAGTCTTTCCGAGTTAGGGGATATATTCAACAAGGCTGGAAAAAATTCTGAACCAGTTCTGGAGTATTGCAATAAGAGACACAAGCAGGTAGAAAACTCTGTTTACCTTACAGCTCTGCACTTTGTTTAGACCCCCAAAATGGGATTAATTTGCTTTCTTTCGGTAAGATTACTGTCGGATTAAGATTTTCATGTTACCAACCTCCACCACCCCCAAAAAACAGAAGCTCCCCTGTAACTGTCTTCTGCTGATAATACCCAGTGTAATACAGGAAAATGCTGGGAGACCTGTAACACAAAACCACTAGCTACAACTATAAAATATTTTAATAACTGTTTTGGAGGAAATTATACATTTTTTTTGCCAATGATTCTTATTCCATATAAAAATAGTTTTAAATTGGCAATATTTTAGGCATATTATTACAAAGGTGTACAAAAACTGTTGGATATTATTGTCCCATGTAAATTACTTTGGCCTCTTGCAACTCTTAACACCCTAAAGTCATCTGCTTAAGGAGACAATCTTGCAATAAAGCCCACACATACTCTGTGCTTCTGTCCCCTTGTCTGCTCTTTCTCTTCCTCATGTACAATTGCATGAAAATCTTTCACTTTGTTCCTACTTCATTCCTTTCTCTTTCCCCCTCCTATTATAATGGAAACTTTAAGAATTAACTCACTTCTAGTAACTCCTGGGTCAGTTTCTCTATTTTTGTTTTGACATCATATAACAAAAATTAATTTGGATTCAGGCTCTGAAGGGCAGCTTTGGGAGGCACATAGCAAGCAGAGACAATACTTTGCCGCTGAGCTAAGTAGAAAGCAGGACAAGACTCACAGGCTTCAAGTTAATACATTAACATCTAAAAATGCAAACCTACAAAATAATCAGCACATTTCTTTGCCTTAAAAGAAATCACGGTTTTGGATGTTTTTTCGCCCTCAATGACTTCACTCTTCATGTCACATATGCGTAATGTAATTAATGAGTAAAGTCATGGCTTCACTTAGCAACTCATGGACAGCACAAAAGTAATCTGCAAGTAGGAATGAACTCAGGACAGACTGAGAGCCAATTCTTCAAAAATTACCCTTAACGTTTAAAAATGTAACTATACATCATTGAACTGTCAGCTGCAAAATGCCTTTTTGGAAAACAGCAAAGTAACATGATTACTATTCTTAAGAGGTTGAAAGTGTGTCAGTGATGGGGAAAAAAATGACGTTCAGACTGGATCCCCTGGCAGCATTTGCCACGTTGGTGCCTTTCAGGTTCAGCACAGAGACAAGCCCTGCTTAAGAAATGTAGCTTTGAGTCTAATAATCCCTTGAGTCCATGCACAAGAAACTGGGATAGAAGGGCAGGAATGAAAAATCACTGTGCAGCCGGTTGCCAAAACAAGCTCACAGTCAAAGAACAATGTTGCCATGTGCAATGTACCATCACAGAGACATACGGAAAAGGGAAGCAATGCTTCGGGGTCCTCAGTGTCTGGCTGTGCAACTTCAGGTTAGAAATCAACCCTAGTTATAGGGCTGGGCATGCACCAAGAGACCAACTGAAAACAGTATTTTACACAGTAATAGAGGACAGTGCTAAATATTTGACAATTCTGTCAAACTCAGTTTTGGTAAGATTGCTGTCATTCTTCATGATATGTCTTTTGCGTTTGTATTTTGTATTTGATACCATCAGAAAAATGTCATTTGGACACAGACCATGAAGTCCACATTTGTAGTGCCTTTTTGTAGATTTTTCTCCATTTTTTAAACAATGAATGTTACTGCTTCTTTGCTATTTTGCTTGTAGGAAGGAATACATCTATTTGGATTACGTATTGCCTGAAATAGCCAGTGTTTTTTGGCTAATGTACAGAAGCGATAAAAATGAAAGCACAGATTCACAGGGCAGTGGCTGTACTCAGTCATGGGGTGGAAGAGATTCAAGGCCTTCTGCAAAACTGAGATTCAGAAGTCTATATTACAAAATGCGGGAAGTCTAGCACTGGACACAGGTTAGAAAAGAATACTAGTCCTGCTATGCTGACCATCAATACACTTGAAACATCACAAATACAGATGTTCTGATACCGTGCCATCATCAGTGATTACATCCTCGCATAATCACCACATAGAGACATTACATGGCTACTTTTTGACTTTTTTGCTTAAAGAGATACTTAATTTTTCCTTAATTTAATTTTAGGGTGGGGAAAATAGAAACTCCTGTGGTTCTTTACCAATTAATTTGCTTTTTTAGTTTTGAACTGTAAGTTTACGCCACTGAGAAGGCGGCAAAGCAGGAAAAAAAAAATAGGATAAAGGAACCCAAGACACTTTTCTGTGCCAATTCATTTTGAGAATTAAGATCAGGACTAAGCTCCTCCCAAGTCCACAAGACTAACTGTACAATCCAGTGATGTGCAGTATAAGCTAAACATTCCAGTTTGAGTTTGTCCTCTGTTGCCCTTTGGGGCAAGTAGCCATCATGTACATAAATATAACCTGTGGTGGTGTTTTTTTTAAATTCCCTTTCTATGCCTTTAATACAGTCACTTTCATTCCTCTGACTGAGCTGATCATTCAAGTTAGACACCAGTTGTTTAACATCAGGCAAATGACAGATTCTTGAAGATCCCCAAATATTTCCAGCAAAACTTGCTAGCACATCTGGCTCGTACGTGTAATAACCGATAGACCAGGTACAGAATAGCCTGCCGTGGGTGTTCAAGTGCAGGTCTGACTCACCTAAGCTGCGTTTGTGCTGGCATGCTAGTGTGCCTGCTGGTGTGTGTCTGCTTTAACTATGTTCTAATGTCATCTGAAATACAAAATCAAGTAAGAGTGCAGTAAAAGCATTCAAGGTGCCATAGAGCTGTTCAGACATCAGAATGATGGACACATTATTACAGGCATCTGAATAGAAAACATACCTTAGTGCTAATAAACAGCTTATTTTCTTCTTTTCATGGTGATTTTCATAGATTAGCTAAAGACAGGCTGAAATTTGTCCAAATTTTTTGGAAAACTCATCTTTTCCTTAGGTGACAAATATAACAGATTACTCAGAAAAGGCTTTGAGAGGTTTTCCCAGTCTACCCCCAGCTGCATGAAGAACAATCTATATCCAAGCTATTCCTTGGGGACCCTCTCAGAACCTCTTCTTAAACCCATCCTCTACAAAAATCCTGTCACATTCCTAGGCCACCCATTCCAGAGGCAGACTACTCTTATCATCAGAAGGCTTTTCCTCATGTGTGGCCTAAATTCCCAACTTGAAAACTAGTTCATTACTGTGGTCTTTGCAACTACTGTTTATTTATTGCAAGACTTACTGCAGCTCACCTTCAGTCTTCCCTGCTGCAGACTACACACGCCAGTTCTTTCAGTCTTTCCGCACAGGTCATGTTTCCCAGGCCTTATTCCTGCCTCTCCTCACTGGCTTCCCTCCAAATGGCCAACATCTTCCTCATAGCACAGTTCCCAAAACAGGACACAGTGCTCCAGCAGGAGCCTCATCAGTACTCAACTGGAAAGATCATCTTATCATCTTATGGACAGTCTTGTTTATATAGCCCAGCGCTTGCTTTTTTTGGTACTTGTGTTGTTTGGCCAGAGTATTCCTTTACAGTAAAAGCTCTTGGTTTCTAAGAGCATAAGCCTGTTTTTTGGCTTGCTTGGTTGACACAGTAAGCAGTGTTTCTTTTTCATCTTACAAATGCTCACTTATCTTCAAGAATATTCAGGATCCTTCACCCTTGTTTAGACTACATAATGTCCACAAGCAAGATTTGCAGTATAAGATCTCCTAAATTAAGTTTGCCATGCTGCTTCTATCTTTCCCTCCTCCCACCTGCAATGCCTGGCATACAATATCCATAAGCAATGTAAGTCCCAAAGATCCCATGATTTTGGGGTTTGCCAGCTCTATTGACCACACAACACGTTCTCTACGTCTAAATTTTGATAGTCTTCACCTTTGCAAAATTGCTGACTTGAAAAGTAAAGGAAATTTGTCCTTCAGGTATACTGCAAATGATACTCCATGGAACCACCTTATGAACAGCTGTCCGTTTGTCCTACTTGCTCAAATATATCAAATATTAAGTGCCAGGGTACACTGTGCTTACTTGGGAGATTTCAACAGCGCGGTTTTGAACACTAAAGAGAACTGGAACAAATTGCAAAATTAGGATACTGTCTAAAGAACTCCCTTATCTCTGACCCAAGAAAGTCTTAAAAAAAATTTTAAATATATTTAGAGACAATTTTATTCTAATTGCATCTAAAAGACATTTTAGAAGTCTTCTGAGGAGCTTTGTAACCCCTAATTAGAACTTTGTACAGAGACTGGAAATTAGCTGAAATACCCAGACATACTGAAATAGGAACCTTCCCCCTCCCCCCCCAATTACATAAAAGCTATAATTATATTGGTTACATAAACATTTTAACTGGGGAAAACATTAGATAATTGAAGACACGCCCTCCCCCAAACCCCCGTTAACCACCACTCACAGCACAGCAAGAGTAAAATTAACTCAGCAAATCATGTTCATTCTGAAAGCTGCTTCCGTGCATGGATGATGCTGTGCTGCTCGCTCTTTCGTTCCATTGTTGAAGGAAGGATGCTAAAGGAAACCATTTGAGACTATTTTGAAGTTCACCTTTTGTTATGCAGTTGCATACATTATTTTTTCAATCTGTTTAATCAGTGTCAAGAGTCTACCCCATAAGAAATCAGATAAAGAGCAAAAAAATTACTTGACATACTGAGTAATTGCTTTGTGCTTAGCCTAGGCTCCACCTTTGCTGACAGAAAAACGGAGAGATTCTGAGTTGCAAAGGGCCATACAGCTGATCCACTGCTATTCAACTTACGGTTGAATACAGAATAAATCAATCACAATAAAGGAAGTAAAATTACTATGGAATATGGCCTGACCCACTGGTACATTGATTTATTCTGAGGCAAGATGGAAACTGGTCTGACAGGGAGCAAACAGCCCCGTTGCTATACAGTCTGCACAGCTTTGCAGGTGTATCTTGGCTGAGCCTGACAAGAACATCATCCTGTCACTGCTCTCAGTCAGTGCCAGGCCCTTCTGGTAAATACACTGTCAAGGGTGCTGGTCAGGATCAGCTACTAAATTCCTACCGGGCAGGAATGGGACAGACAGCACATCAGGCTTTGAAGTTTCAGCCCAAACCAGCCTCCACAGACCCAAGAGGGTGTTTTTGAGACAAGGAGGGGAGATGGAGGGGTGGAGAACAGCCATGTGTGAGGGAGGGGAGAAAGGAAGTCTCCATTTTTCTTCTTTTAAACAACAGCAGCACGATTTCCGGATATAGCTCTAAGAACAGATTGATTCTGTATCAGTGCCTACAGCTCCCCAACAGCAAAAGGCTGGCTCAGCAGAGTCCAACTCCTGCAGGTCACTGGATGCTGCACACATTTCAGCTAGTTCGATATGGAGAGGGCTGTATCGCTCTCAGGTGAAAGGCAACAACTCCTACAGAGCACGATAAGTGGCGTAACACAGTTCTGTGAGTGCCTAGGTAGCGTTTTTCCCTATGCAGAGAAATGCAATAGTGGTCCAGGACCTAATTTGTATAACAAGCTATTTAAGAGGGAAGCTAATTGAAGTATATAAATCCTGAAGAGTACCACATCAAGCCAAGATACTATTATTAGCCCAACCTAGATGAGGTTATAGAAGTGCATTAGAAAATCTCAAAAAAAAAAAAAATTAGTAGGAAACTTTTCCTACTTCAAGATCCCATGAGACAAATTCTCACAAGCAATAATTAGATATTATCCAGAATAATAAAAAAAAGAATACTAAAAATGGATGTGGAGAAGGAAGGCAGAAAAAGCATAAGTTCACCTAAATGGGTCACAACGTGTCCCTAACATTCACTGTCAGTAAGTTTGAGAGGTAAGAGTTCATAGCCAAGCAACGGAGCGGCAGCTGGAAGTAAAATTAAAGTAAAATTAAACTATAATTCTGTAAGATTTTTTTTTAATTACGTACTACTTACGTAAAAAGTTGATGTAAAGTTAACTGATCCAGCAGCACTTGCAGCAGTGTCCTCCAATAAACTCTGGTCTAGTCCTTCCATTACCTGTCCTAAGCACATGGAATTTTGCCCTCTGACAGCTTTTACTGATCCTACAGAAACAGCATTTATGGGCATCTCCACCCTCGTGATATGATCAGAGTGGAGGGTGCAAGGGCACACCTCAGTTTCTGTTCCAGCCATCACAACCCATGAGGGGCATGTGGACATGGACAGAAAGCCACAGCTGAGAAACTAAAAGCAACAAGGTAAAAAACCAACCAACCAAAAAACCAAACCAGAGAAAGGAACAGGAAGAATGAAAAGTGTGTGCAGTGAAGAAAGGATGCTGAGGTGAAGCAGGGCAAGGGAAACACGAAGGAGCACCACACACTATTTCTGACCCTGGAAGTTAAGTCTGTAACCCTGGATGGAAACAGCATAACTTTGTGCCCATGCAGCACCCACTTCACTTTAAAGAGACAACCACTTTAACATAGTTCCGCTGCACGCCCTGGGGAGTACATCTACTTTAAAGGTCTTCCTTCTGTAACCTTCAAGCTCAAGCCTCATTTGGAAAAGAAAAACACATCTTGCTGAAGAATTTCTTGGATCAGCTTCTCTACAGACAGATTTAGGACTAGCTTCCTTGTCAAGGAGTACATGCAGAGTTCTGCGTTTCTGTGAAAGCTAATCTTTTGTGCCACACTTGGAACAAAACTTCCACCATTCCCTGCTGGCATACCGAGAGCAAGTGGAAGTACTGTTTTACGCTGTTCCAAGTGTGGTACCATTTACTTCCAGCTCAAGCCATGTGAATATATACCTGGATTTTACTAAAAGGAAAGAAAAGCAGCTAGGTAACAAGACGACAAATCTAGGAGACATCCATGCCTATTCAAATACGAAGCGCCAGGGAGGCAGCATCCCTCTGCTAAGGCAGTGGCTGAATACAAGTGTTAGGTTCCAGGCACACTCTGTACCTACGCTATGGAGGCTCTGTAAAAGCAGCTCAACATTCCATTATCTTTTTGGCCATGATTTATCTCTTTTTTGTGGTAAGACTTCTTCCTGCTTTCTGTTTGCACATGAAGTTGCAGTGAAGCAGGATGAAAATGCCACTATGCTTCACGTCTAGCTTGTAGTCCATCATAATCTCCTTTTCTTAAAATAAAGGCTGGCCTCCCTCTGGTTTTCAGGTTGCTCTTCAGAGTATGGTACAAACTGTGTCACTCCATAAATGCTCTCTGAGAAGCAGGTCATGGGTTGTTATGCTAATACAGCAACCTTCATGCAGCCTCATGCACAAACTAATACAAAGCACTGTCGTTGCTAACTTTATCTGTTGCCTTTGCACAGGTCCTGAAGAACTAAGGGACGTATACAGAATTATCAGCAGTATTTTGCCTTCACCCTTTTCCAGCGAGTAAATAATTTAAATCCTTTACCTTTGGCAGTAAGTTTTATCAGCACACCTTCACCTGCTTTAACAGCACATCCCAGGCAGCGCTATTCTGCACCACACCTTCACGGAGAACACTCATGTGTAAAGTCAAGGAAAAGGCCGGTTTTCATTTTCAGCATAAAGCAGTTGTTTACTTGAAGAAAATCCAGGAAACCCAATTCAACTGCACCTCATGTGAAGTATGAGATTATTGGACTACAGTCACAAGAGTATTTCTTCTCTTAGGGGCAGATTATTTTTTTACATTAAGCACCTATAAATATATTTGAGAAAGAGAAAAGGTTCTGTTGAAGATTATCTTTTTCTGTTTGTAAATCAGAGTGAATTCATAAATCTTGGCTGGGCTTTTAATTTGCTAGAGAGTATACATATACACACACACACACACATATTTACAGCCCAGAGAGGTAGTGGAGGCCCCATCCCTGGAAACATTCAAGATCAGGTTGTATGGGGCTCTGAGCAACCTGATCTAGTTAGCGGTGTCCCTGCTCACTGCAGGGGGGGTTGGACTAGATGACCTCTAGGGGTCCCTTCCAACCCAAAACATTCTATGATTCTATATATACACACAGACACATATATAAAATCTAATCCAGTCCTTACACAGAACTCTGCCAGCCAACATCCTTAGAAAAAAGAAATTACACACACAAAACGCCAAATCCTAAATAACTCTTTAAAAATGGAAGTTATGTTGTCCCCTTAGATTGTCTCATTAAGAATGAGGTTAGATTGCAATCATTTGCCATCTTCATTTATTCTCCATGAATAATAAAGTTATTCAGCTCAAGAGTAGCAATCTTACCTTCATGGAAGACATAATCCGGGCATTTTTAATGTGACCAAAGGCAAAAAAAAAAAAAATCAATACCAATTTGATTTCCCTGTCACTACATCAAGATAAGCAAGCTGACTTACAGGGAAAGGTAGAGGCCAATGTCCAATATTCATTAAACCGAACAGGCCAGTGATTCAATACGTTCAGGCACTGACATTTTTAATGCTGATAAAAATAATTTTATATAAGATGAATGCCAGAGACTTGATTTACTTGAAAAAAGCCCTGACAATTTTGGTATGGTTCCCTAGAGCACAGTAGTTACACAGAACATTTATTTATCCTTATTCTCACTAATATACTGTTACTGCAAAAAAGCTTTGGTTTATAGTCATAGCATAAGATGAAAAACACAGAACAATGGAAAAACAGGCTAAGCAAGATTTCGTTATTCTTACAAAATGTTTCTCTCTGTTAATATTCTTGTTCTCAAGAAGCTAATGAAGGGACAGCCGCGAGGGCAGCTGCACGCACGTACACCTTCCCACATTCAGTGTGCCCTGCAATAGCCAGTTTCAACACTGATTAATGACACCATTGAAATGCAGTGAAACTTAGGTGTGCTTAAGTTCCTACTTTAAGTTCAGTAGCCACAAAACATCCTCGGCTGAAGAACAGTTGCCTGTTATTTCACTTGCCTACAGATATACAAGTTAACACTAACACACTTGGCAAGTTGTATTGACCAATATAAAACCTAGAAACCAACACTAATTTCAATCTAAAACTGCTTTTAAATTTGAAACCCTCCCCAGAAACCCTAATCAAACAAAATCTCCCAAACCCAACAGTGTCACAACCCAAACAGTCACCGGCATTCAGCACGGATATTTCCAGATTTCAAGTTTCTCCAGGTTTTCCTGATCTATATGACATTACCGTCTTTAGAAAACATAAGGAATCAAAGCACTCAACTCAGAGAAACAAGAGGTTGGAGATGAAGCAAATTTATTGTTCCAAGTATTGAAGTTAGGCAGTATTTTAAATCAACAGCCACACACTACTGTAACATGGTATATATATCATACAGCCTTGCAGGTAACCCATGGTTTAGAAAATCAAAGATGCCCCCTGCGTAAAGGACAGGAAGAGAACGGCATCGCTGAGGTACTAGTCCCATTTCTTTCAGGCAATTTACTGCATAGATATCTAAGGCTAAGGAGTTCTGACATTTTTCTGAACATAATGAAAATACGTTGTATTTGGAACCAAAGAGCAGCGTTTTAGACATGCACTGGTAGAAAACATCCTGTGTACAATTTGAGATGCTAAAAGTACCATACACAACTTAGATGTTAATCTAAAAGCATACTAATTTAATTTCACTGTTTGTTTTTTTTTTAAAAAGTCGATGTGGTCTTATTCATAAAAGTGGAATTCTCAACATTCAGCTGTGGTGGGTATAACACGAACATACACAGTCTTCATGTTCAAGTTCTTCATGGAGATGTCCTTTGTGATCTCTGAACCAAAAAAAACCAAGAGAGAAACAGAACATAGTCAGTGCTTTTGCTTACAAGTCAAACTAGCAATGTTCCCCCCCCTCCCTGCCCCTTTATTCAGACAGTTCTACTGGTTCGATCAAAAGGGGACTTGGACAGAAACTGCTCAGCTCAAAATTCCCTCTTGTTAAATCCCGGTGCATTGAAGGGAGGGTCACCCCACCTCAGGATTGCTGCTGCAAGAGTTGAAGATACTGTTCTAGGTACAGAGCAGAACGCGTTGACAGCCCATGTCAGCCCACAGTTCCCAGCTTCACATCCACACAGAATAACCTCTAGTTCAGAAAATTATTTTATAATGCAATGAAATATTAATGATGCAAGAGAATGCACTGAAAACCAGAGTCCCCTATAAACTGTACGCAAGAATGGCCGTACAGAGGTGCCTCTCCTCTAGTATCCCATCTCTGACAGACAGTTAAACAGTGCGCGTGTGAAGGAGTACAAGAATAAGAACTTGCATACATTAACCTGAGTTCTATACATAAAGCAAGGATTGTCGTAGTATCTGCTGAAAAAGTCATGTTGCAATCTTGTCGAGTATGCCTGAAGAATTGTGTACCATAGCAGATCAATTCCTGAAGTCATTTCATAGCTATATGCACATCATTTGGAACAGTAATAGGATCAAGTCTCACCAACAAACCTCTTTTAAGGATATGGCAAGTTTCCAGCAGGCTGATTCAAGGTTTGTAATTATTTATGAAACACTAACACAGAGTAATCGCACTTTGTGGCTATAGAAAAAGTCATCTGCAAAGTTGGTAGGAGCTGGAAATCTCTTTCACCATTCTTGCCACTTTACAGAGCACTTTTCCTCAGAAGTCAGATGCTTGCTAGCTCAATGCTTCCCAGCACCCCTCAGCCATAGCCAGCCCCCCCAGTAACAGCGCAGATTGTTTTGAATACTGGGAGGTACGGCTTTGGAACAAAAGTACTCTGAACAACATATAACAGAGGTCTCAAGTGGTGAGAAACTTGAAAGCAGTAACCACAAATACATCCACTGAGACCAAAGCAAAAGCATATCGGGGGGTTACAGTGTTGCTCTGCACTAGAATCCCTGTAGACAACACAAGCAAATAAAAGATAATTTTAAATTTTGGCACTAGTGTTAGCACAAATGGCAGATTAACAACATCCAGAATGGCTGTGTCGCAGGACTGATGTCCAACAGTCCCCCTGCTCTGCCTCAGGCTCACCTCCAGCTGACAGCAACCAAGGCAGTGTGCCTATGTGTTGGGGGAGCCAAGTCTGTGAGGTACATCCACGGAGATGGTGGATCAAGAGCAGTTTACTTTTCAGTAACATGATGTCCAACTGAAAACAGATTCTAGAAATGGCAGCAAGGAGTTTTGTTTCCACATAACAGTATGCATGCTCCTAACATTAAGGGCCCCATCTTTCTTTGGAAAATATTTCATTTTTAGACTGAGCAGATATAGTCTGCAAAGTCCAAAAGCCGTCTATTAATTAAAGAATTAAGAAGCCCTGATGGATCATGATGGCACCGTTTTCAGGGAGTTCTCTTCCAGTATAGTGCTCTGCTTTAAGCAGCTGAATACCCATTTACAGAACAACAAGAGGGAAGGTATAATCCAATTCAGCAATTAGCGCTTTATTCCCTCATTAACCTTCCTTCCCTCCCCATGAAAATGTTACAGCAGTATGTAAAAAACTTGGTCTGCAGAAGCAGCCAAACAAACTACAAACCTGGCCTCAAAGTCTCTTTTTAATTATTTACTTTTTTTAATCCACGAAGCTACTATTTTTAACACTATTTAACACAATAATTACTTCTAGAAATTAGAAACTTGATTTATCAACAGAACATAAGGATACCCTCCTTTCTGTGCCAACCCCTCTGAAGGAAGGCTTTGAAGTTAGCACATTAAAAAACATTGCCTTCACCCCAAATGCATCTCTAAATCAGCTACCTGTAACACACATTTCAATCTCATGAGTAAGCAACGCTCACCACTTTGACCTTTTTTTTTTTATAGACGCTTTTCCCAATGTTCCAAAGGGGTGTGAAAACCACATTTGTTTCTGAAAAGCTGGCAAGCTTTGGTGCAACGGAGAGCAGATGCCCAACTGCCTGTACCTGACAACATTTATAATAATAATGTTTTCAAAACTGGTAACTCATTTTCCACGAAGGTTTTTGTTTTTTTGTTTGTTTTTTTTTTTCATTTTTTAAAACAGGCATCAACTTTCCAATTCATGGGTCATTTTCATCAGACATTTCAAATGGTTAACAGCAAATAATTTGTTGGTTTTAGAATAAACCATAAAAAACCTACTGAACTTTGTTTTGAAGGTAAGACCTCGAGACTGAACTTTTTTGGTTTGAAGGTAGGACCTTGAAGTACATTGATAAAAAGCTGCATAGGGGATTACAAAGTTGCAATGATATACATAACCATTAATTGAACTAAGGTTTTCCAGAAGCATCAAAATATTTGTTTTATATGCAGCACTTATTGATAATATAAAAAGATCTGAAGATAACGGAAGGCCATTTCAGTGTTTACATCATTTTAAAAAAAGTTATTAAAAGAGCTGTGTGGTGAGAATTAAATCTGAGATAGCAGAATCATAGTTATATGGCATAAGCATGTGTTAGCTATACAAATAAACCTCCAGGACTGAGTTCTCCACATTCTGAGTCTCAAAATAACCAAACAGTTGTTTCAGCCTTTGAAGAGTTATCAAATCTGATCTTTCACATCATCACAAATTGTCACTTTCTGCACTTTATTTATAAAGTTTAAATAGCTTTGGAGAATCCATCCTACAAATACGTTATAGTTTTAGGTAAGAGTTTTAAAAATTCTTACTGAAATTGAGACTTATAGGCTATAAATGTTCCTGTTTTGTCAGTTACTTCCCTCTTTCAGAGCTCAAAAGTTTTCTACAATACTTATTTTAGTATCTTAGCTGAGTCATAGGCTGCTGTGAACCCTTCTGCCCTGTAACAATCATAGAAACCAAAAAAGAATTACGTATAACATCAGTTGCTCCTGAATGGCTCAAAATTCCTTGTCAGCAAGGTTTCCCACATAAATACATTTTTTTCTTTAGGCAAATGAAGTGTGGTTGATACACTTGCTTCTTATACCCTGTGCTGTTTCTGAACACTACAGTCTCCAGTTCTGTTTGTTAACACCGTTCAGCACATTATTCTTAGCATTAGCTCAAACATCACTAGAAAGTCTCATCAACATTTGAGATCCATTTTACTTACAAAAACGGCTTTTGAATAAACAGAATTCAGGTCATTTGAAATTTTAAAAAAACAAACAAACAAACAAAAACAAACCAGCCAAAAATCCACAAGAAAAGAACCCACACCTTACTTGCTCTGATTCTAATCTATCCTACTTGAAGCCTTTCAACCCAGGTGGATGGCAACAGGACTCCAGTTTTGGAAAGCTACACTCCTCCCCTCGTGGCACCTCCCAACAAAATTCATCCCGTCCTCAGAATAGGTAACTAAACAAGATGTCTAACTTCTGGACAGGTAACCTAACGCATGGTAAGTTAGCATGTCACATATCCTTCCCAAAGCCCTTGTAAATCATGCCATTATGATCAACTGGAGACAGACTCCTTTACATCATTTCATTCAAAGAGTTAAATTGTCCTGAATACACAGAAATATCTGGGGTTTTTACCATGCAGTTTCCAATCCGTTCTTCCTGTCAGATAAAGTCCCAAATCTTTCTCAGGTCCAACTTTTTAGCACTACAGGCAGCTACATCTTGAGTCTTATCATTCTCATGAATCAGAAATTTTTGTTTCTAAGCCTCACCATCTGTCTGTGGTTTTGGAAGATTCTTTAACATTTCAGATCCGCACTATGTGATGAAGCTTCCTACTTCCCAGGTATTCTGAATGAATTGCAGCTGCTGTACCCTTCCCAGTCTGACCTACTCACACAACTCTAAAATAGATCTGCTGCTCTTTTCCACCCACTCCCATTCTCCAAAAGGAAGGGGGAAAAAAGAAAAATATCTGCAACAACATGAATGTTACAGGAAAATTTGAACAGGTTTTAAAAATATTCACACTTTAGATTTGCTCACTTGGAGGAGACTCACACTCTGCTTAGTCACAGCAGCAGGTAACTGTCATTTACACTGCAGATCGACCTTCCTGTGCCAACAGGAACTAAACTTTTACAGAACTTGTCTTGGCCATTTCACGAAGGGAATCCATTAGTGCTTTGAATTTCTGAATGTACATGTGTACCTAAAGGATTTTATTAAATAAATATTCAATTCCCGGGCAAAATTAGAAACCAATATGTAAGCAGAGTGCATTTAGTAATTAAAATAGATCTCAGGCTACATCAGCTGCTCCTCAACAAACTTCCAAGTATCCCTGGACAAGCAAACCAAAAGTTAGTGCTTACCCTGAGTTTGTGCTTCATCCAGGAACAATTTTAGCCTCCTGCTTCTGAGCCCAAAAACTTTTGCCGTTTCACGTAGAAGACCTCGGTATGTTAATCCATTCTGACCAACAGGGTTTTCCATTAGAAGAGTTCCCACTGTTCCCTTCTGACATTCTGAACAGGATAAACAGTTGAATCACTACATGATGAACTACAGAAGCTCACAAAGCACCACCTCCTGATGATCAAATCCCCAGTTAAAAACACATTTTTGGCCCAAGGAGGCTCCCAGTAGCGTCAATAAGATTCCACATGGACAGTCCAGGAAGGACTCACAGCAGGGCAGAGATTAAGAGTGAGTTACTAACAACAACACTGTGCCAACGTGAGGTTTCAGAGTAGAAGTTACAAGATTAGCAGCTGTGAATCTAAACTACACATATGTATCTATACTCCAGATCAGGTTAATACAACAATTCATTTGGCTTTTAAATAGCACTAAGAAATGTTTCACAGGCTGCGCACAATGTCTTGGTGAAAAGTTGGCACCTTCTTCATTTTTGGTCAGTTTTAGACTCAGCCTTGTAAAATAAGGTGAGCTGATGGTCGGAAACAGGAAAAGCAATGCTGAAAGGCTCATGTTCAAATGCTGTCCCTTATCTCAAACTGGCCCTCCTTTTTCTTTCATGAAATGAGGGAGAAAAGCTAAATATAACCACTGTGCTTTTCAGAAAGCAAATACTAGGAAAAAATAGTAAAAAAAAAAAAATCACCATCTACCACTGAAAACACATATACTTTTCCTCACCAGTAAGTGATGGTGTCCAAAATTTGTATGACAAAAAGCTCAGCCTGTAAATGAGATCAGGATCCCACCTACCTTGCGGTTTTGCATTCATTAACTGCAAGTTGATATACTGGCAGAGCAGAGCATCAGTAGAGTTGATCAGAGCAGGTGCTGACCCCTTTGTTGTCACATGAAGGGTCTTTCCGCTGAGACTAATCAAGTCAGTTTTATTTATCAGTTCTGAAAAAGAAAATGAGACCAGTCAGGCCATTACAGAGAAGTCAAGATCCAGTTCTCACTCGGTTAGCTGCCAATTAGCCTTTCTATCCACCGGTTCCACTGTGGAAGCACTTCCCTCTTCATAACTCCTTCCTCAAGAAAGAGCGTTTCTCCATTTTGAAAAATGGAATTGGTGCAGAAATATGTTGTTTTCTTAACAGCACAGAGTACTTCATCTGCTGTGGAAATTTGCTCCCTTTCTTATGCACGTAAATATACAACAATTTCACTGATGCAATAAAAATAGTTAAATAACTTAAAGCAAGCAAAATATTATTCACTTGAGCCAACTGTTTCTATCTCACTAAATTAAGATCTATGATCTTTGCCTCTGCCCTGACTTCCCTAGCTGAAGCAGCACTGTATAAGTGTTACTATGCAATACCAGGACACTTAACTCATTAAACTCCAGATGACAATAAATGTAAAATCAGTAGCTGGTTAGCTCATGAATAATGCCCTCTGCATTAATGTTTGTGTTTAATGTCAATAGCTGATGATTCAGCAGACGATTCCAGCCAGGCATGTTTAGAAAATGGTGGAAGAGCAGACCCAAAGGACCCATGTCTCAAAGGATTTTAGAAGTGATACCAGCACCCTGAAAGCACTCAGATGAGAAACTAATGAGGTTTCTGTAGCACAAATTAAATATGTAAGGCTGCATTCTGCACTACCTACAGGAGCAGCTGCCTGTCTGTCAAAGAGGTAAAAAAAGCTGCTGATAGCCACAACATTAAAGATACAGAAAAATAACATCACTCTCTGCTGCAAAGCTTTTGCAGCTACAAAAGAACTCCAAAAACCAAATCTAGAAGGAATTAATACATTCAATTTCTTGTAAAAATTGTGTATTGCCTGTATGCAAGGAACAGGCACATCTGTCTTTCCAACAGCTTTTCATTCCTGTTGTGGTTTCGGCTGGCATCTCCCAAAGCCTAAGCTTTATAAAGCTCATTTTCCATCAGTTCATCTGATTGTATTTCAAGGGGGCAGAGGGGGCACTCCTTTTCCCAAGGATGTCTGTAAATGTAAAAATGAAAAACCCACAAAAAACCCCAAACCAAACCAAAAACCAAACAAAAAACCAAACCCCCCAAAAGGTGAAGAGGAATCATAGGCTACAAGCTTACAAGCTCACAAGCTCTGAAAATGTTGCCAACTGTCACAGAACATCAAAGGGCGATGCACCATGGAAGTCTTATGAGACTGCCCTAAGGAAGGATGAATACCTCAGACTGCATCTAAGACTCTAAATTGTTGTCTTTTAAAAATATATAAAAATATAAAAATAATATATTAAATATATTAAAATATGTATATAAAACTTTAAAGAAAAAGGCAAAATTTCATTGTTGCTTCTAAAATTTTCAAGAATGAAAAATTTACAATGATGGTGGCCATCCACCAGCTACCCAGACACTTCTTCGGTATGTCTGAGGTGCAAGGCACATGCTCGAGCACAGGACAGGGCTTTGCTTTTGGTTTTACTTAGAGGAAAACAAGAAAATAACTAAATGAACAAGTGGGGAGGAATTAACAAGATTTCATCACATAGAAAGGGAGCTGGCAGAAGGTTTTTCCTAGCATAACCCTAAGGCACCATTGCTTGCCACTTACATACAATCCTCAGGTCAGGGGTAGGAGGCAGCACCAGCAAGCAGGGTGCTTTACAGGGCAAGAAACGCACGGCTCAGGGAACTTGAGCTTGACATCACCCCGCTGCTGGGATCGGTGCAGATCTACGCAGGGCAACAGGGCATGAGCTACAGTAATGGGGACTTGCGTATTTAACAAATCTAGCATTTTGCATTACAGGACTGCTGACATTTTCATAGAATCATAGAATCACTTTGGTTGGAAAAGACCTTTAAGATCGAGTCCAACCTTTAACCTAACCCTGACATCCCACCACTAAACCATGTCCCTAAGCACTTCATCTGTCCTTCTTTTAAATACCTCCAGGGAGGAGGACTCTACCACCTCCCTGGGCAGCCCATTCCAGAGCCTGACAACCCTTTCGGTGAAGAAGTTTTTCCTAATGTCTAGCCTAAACCTGCCCTGGCGCAGCTTCAAACCATTCCCCCTCATCCTATCGTCCCTTACCAGGGAGAAGAGGCCAACCCCCACCTCCCTACAGCCTCCCTTCAGGTAGTTGTAGAGGGCAATCAAGTCTCCCCTCAGCCTCCTCTTCTCCAGACTAAACAACCCCAGTTCCCTCAGCCGCTCCTCATAAGACTTGTGCTCCAGACCCCTCACCAGCTTGGTTGCTCTCCTCTGGACATGTTCCAGCAATGCAACGTCTTTCTTGTAGTGAGGGGCCCCAAACTGAACACAGTATTCAAGGTGCAGCCTCACCAGCACAGAGTACAGGGGCATGATCACTTCCCTACTCCTACTGGTCACACTATTTCTGATACAGGCCAGGATGCCATTGGCCTTCTTGGCCACCTGGGCACACTGCTGACTCATATTCAGCTGGCTGTCAACCAGGGAAGAGCTGACATATAGTGCTGTCAATGGAGTCCGTTCATATGACCCTCCAATAACAGCAAGAAAAAGAGCAGATAGTTTTTTTCATATATAACAATACACTTGGAAACAAGCAGATACTACAAGTGCTCATCAATATTAAAATCACTTTTAAAGTCAGTTCTCCCTGGAGCTGCGAGGTAAGTGGTAATGCTCTCCTAAGATGCCTTACAGCTTGATGGCCTTTTAAAAATTAAAGATAAAAAAAAATCTTTTGGTACTCTTGCTCAGAAAACAGTGCTAAGAATAGAATAAAAGAAAATTAGCCATCTGAAAATCATCAAGATGAAGTAAGAGGTTTGTAGGGGGATTTTTGCCTCATCTTCCCTTCCCCCCTTTTTATAAGCCCTACATGATTTACAGCTTCATTTATTCCCATAAAAATAAACAAATTGAAATTTTTTTAAATAGGTCTCTTCAAATATGGGCTAATTCCATGAAAGCCGAGTGCAAGTCAAAAAGCATTCCCAATAAGAAGTTTAGAAAGTTTTCAGCTTTTCAGCAATCTAGAGCAAAAAGAAAGTCAGACAACTGTTTTTACCATGTGACTTGAGCCCAGCCTCTTTCCTTTAAATGATTAATTTTTTTTAAATGTAAAAAGAGACAAATTCTATTCTCAGTTTCTGAAGGTCAGTACAAATCCCAGAGTCTTGCTCAGTGTTTGTGCAGTTACTCAAAATACATCAATACGCTGTTGGGGAAGAAATGTTTATCCCATTATTTCAATGTTGCACTGAAAAACGGGGACATGACATATTTTAGCCTGCCTTAATACAAGAACTGCCTGATTTTGTACCATTACACAACCCCAAGTAAATCTTCATTACAATTAGAAAACAAGATAATAAATTACTGCAAGGGAAGTGGACAGCCCTAAAAACCACAGAAGGAAAATAAGGAGCCAGAAATATGGTTTTGCTGGGTCACAATTTTATTAACACACATGGGAACAATTCAACAACAATTTGCCAGGAGCGCATGACCTTCCTTTGCAACTCCTCTCACATGGAGTGGCTGATTCCAACCCCTGCCTCACCTAAAGGGACCTTGGAATCGCCATTAGGGCTCACCTAACATTTCCCATGCGAAGGTTGGGCAGATGAAGCAACGGGATTGTATCCAAAGCAAACATCAGGAATTTGGGTTCTATTCTCCAACGTCTTTAAGGGCTGTTTTCTTTGTACATGCTTTCAATCCTGACTCCTCAGGGAGCCATATTTTCTGCTGATCAATACTTGCCTGACATCTTTGCCAAACTGCAACAAAAGCAAATTTGATAATCTAATCTTTCCAAGGGATTTTCCCCTTGTTGTTATAAGGTTATTAAAAAGCAGGCAGGAGAAAAAACGTTCTGCCCAGACAACTTACGAAGAGTAGAAGTTTAAAATCAGCACGCCAAGATGGAAAGTCCCAAAATGATACCTACACAGCAAAAGCAACATGGAAAGGAAAGAAACAAAGCCTTTTTACTACTGCAGAAAAGAACCTTTGAGAAAGAGGGAAGGTTTAGATTTTCTTTACCGCTTCCTTTAGGAATTCAGCATTAGAAGATTGATGCTGCCTCCTTTTGTCCTGTTAGTGGCAGAAAACAAACCAAATAGGGAGTCAAACTGCTTATTATCTTAATGAGACGAGAGTTTCCTAACTCTTCTTGGCCTTTTGCAGGTCATCTCTTAATAATTGTACTGAATTAATTGTAATAATTGGACTGTAATGACTTGTGCTAGTACACACTTCCCTCTGTGGGCACATACCACACTGTTACACAGTATGTATCACTAATATTTGGAAAATTATTTCAAGGAAAACTATTCCCTCCTTTAAAACAGAACTGAAACTCGAGGAAGATGCTGAGGGGTCCAGAATTTCCTACAAACCATCTATAACTGAAAGCAGAGGAGAATCATTCTGTGCGATAGAACTATTCAGTTCAGCTGAGCACAGCTTGGGAAGAGGCTTTACCACAGTAAGGCAAATGCATTACATCCCATATGAAAAAAAAAACCCCAAACATTTTTCTAGAAATACTTTCAGAAAAAGGCAAGTAAGAAAACTAAAGATGGAGATGTTAACAGTGACATTACAGACTCAAGTAGATGTCCCAGGTAGACAGGATCTGCTGATCCTTAGCAGCCTAAAACAGCCGTTCACAAAAATCAACTGAAGCATCTCCCTCTTGGATGCTGCCTCAATTAATATTTCTATGAAAACACACTAGCAAAAGTTTCTGCAAGCCGCCCAGTTACCATTTTTGCAATATCTTATCACTTTTGTGTCACTCATTTTAGACTTAACATGACTGGTGTGGAAACAAAGTCTGAACTTCAAGATGCACCTGTAAACAACCCTAAATCCATACAAAAAGCTTACTATTCCTGTGCAAACATCTCAAAAGTCATGGTCACTTACAAGTACTCTACTTTCTGAATTCATTCACTGCAGTGTTTGGTTGCTAGTCTGATCTTGTTCGCAGTGCACTGATTTTTAAGTTACAACTTTTCCTGATGTACTTACATATTGTAAGTGCTGTAATAATAAACCAGCATCTTCATCTCAGGGGAGAGAATGCCAGTTTGCTGTCAGGGTCTCATAGCCACCGACTGTAACATCTTTATGTTTTTCTTCACCTTTTCAGCTATTTTATCTTTGTAATGAACAAAACTATGATAGAGCCTATAACTCAATAATCCATAGACAATATGGAGGCCCAGTTCAAGCTGCAAAAAAATATTCCATAGATTTTTCTAAAAAGAAAAAAAATGCAGAGATCCTCAAGTTTCTCTAGGGTGAAAAAGCAACATTTTTTGCCTCTACATACAGCACTTTGCATTCAATTTAAATTCTCACCCTGCCTACTGAGGCATTAGGGACAAAAAAAGCTTGCAAAAGCTGATGGCAGCTTGCCATCAATATACAGCATTGCCTGGACCCGATGGAAACACTTTCTGAAATAAATCAGATTTTGTCCTGATGAGAACTGCAATGGAAATAAGATAACAGAAGAGATGAGCATCATTTAGCAGCAGCTTTTGGAAAAGTTCTGATGTGACTATAAACACAGTCTCATAAGCTAAGTACTATAAAATAGAATATTTCCTTATGCATTTTCTTGTCAATTTTTTATCTATATATAGAAAAATTATACAGTAAATAACTCCTAACTGCTGCTAGAAAGACTTCCAATTTTCCCTGTCATACTCCATTTACCTGTTTGTCCATTAAAAACTGTCAGTTTTGAAGTTTTAAGACCAAAAATGCAGGAGACAGCATCTACAAGTCCAGTGAAGTTCAACGTATTGTCTCCTTTTGGATTTTCCAGCAGCAACACACCATCTAAAACCAAAAATAAGAAATTAAAAAGCAGTTTGGAAGCAACATCCAAATTTCAATGATTTTCTAATGACTTATTTCTAATTGCTTCCAGGGAGTTTCTAAGCTGAGTTCAAACTGGCAACACTGCATCTTCCAGAATTGTTTTTAGTAAGAAAGGGAAAGAGGAAAGAAAACAGGGAAACAGACTCAAGTGTACTTCAGATTTAGAGTAAGGAAGCTATATTTGTTTTTATTAGCAAAGCAGTCAAATTTTTATGTCACTGAGTTATAATCTGGTATCATATTGACAAAACACTGACAGACTGTGTGCCCTCCAAGACCTTCACCAGCTTACATAGTTATGTTCATTATTATTCAGCAAGTAGCTTTGCAACAGCGCTAAACAAGGCACATATACTTACACACATAAACTGTGAGGACATGCAGGGAAAAAACAATTCCAGAGAGTGCACTTAGTTTTCTCTCCTTTTGATACATAACTCAACCTTGTAATACTTTTTACACTATCACTGCACTCATCTTTTGACTGTAGTTAAGCATAGTTTTTATATTCCATAGTTCAAGTATTCTTTTTCAGGTCTATACTTAGATATTAAGTTGTAAATAAGTGGAAGTATTAAGTTTTCCAGAAACAGTATCTGCTCCACAGAAAGGTATCACCAACACTTACAGTGTGACATCAAGAGCTGAGAATTCTCAAGGCACAAGCCCTGAGCATGGGTGAACGTACACACGCAAACACAGAATGCATACGCCTCCATATAGATATTCACATGCAAACCCTTCTGCAGAATATAAATAATTTATGCACACCTGCATATTTACTTCAGGTCCACATCAGAAGACATGACGGAGAGCAAGTGGGTTTGCTTTTAATAAACTTATTTTCAGGAATTGTTTAAAGCTATTATTGGAAGGGAGTTTGCACCATCTTTGGAACAAATTCACGGCTCCAACATCCATCACACCGTTTTCCAAACAATCTTTTGACACCACCACTGACAAATCAAACCCAGTACATTCCTACCTTGCTCCGTCCCATTAACACAAACTTTGAGGTTGACGTAAGCACAGGCTGGACCAACGCACTGACACGAACCACCTCGGGTGAGTGTAATTTCTAGCTCTGATCCCTTCAGCTGAAGGAAGAGGAATATTATGATTGTTTGAATATAGTTTCATTAAACAAGCAGAACAAAATATTTTCCTTAAATAAACAACATCAAGATCTTGTCTTACTATACTAAACATGACTTAAAATAAAATAGCAACTTTGGCCACATCGTCCTTCAGAGACAGAGCGCTTCAAATATTAATTTGTCTTTAATATATGTTAAACATACAGCACTATTTAACACATAAGAAAACCAGAGTGAAATAAACGGCCTGATCTTCGCAAGTGATGAGCAGTGATGACAGTTTCCCAAAATATAATCCAAAAGTTAATACCCTCAAGAGAGAAAGACTCTTCCAGACAAATTCAGAGTATCTGGAGGCAGGACCCTGCTCTCGGTTGCTGTCTGGAGCCTTCATCTGTCTCCGAGGGGCTACCAAGAGCAGCCAGTAGTTGCCTTGATATCGAATCAGCCTTTGTGAGTATCTCCCCATTACCATTTAGTGAACCGATTAAAACTTCAAACACCCCAAAAAAGGAATGGAACACGTCTCTTCCTTTGCAGATGAAAGACAGGACGAAGAGGCTTGAGAACTGATGCAATACAGAACCAGACTTAGCTCTAAGACTGGGCTTTTTCAAGCACAAGTCTCTTCCTGAACTAAGTACAGGCTGGAATGACTCCTGCACCTATAGCAATTTGTATGAGAATCACACTTCTAAAAAAATTTCTTAAAATTTTAATTGAATACATATCATACAGAAATCACTTATATGAACAACTGGTACCAAGTGGCCATTTAAGCCAATTTTTTTGTAAATTTAGAGACTGTCTTTGGTAAGAGTCAGAGTCCAAAGGGTGAACAGCCAAACCTGGAAGTGCCTCTCTTTGCTGAGCTCCTGTTACAAAGTAGGAAAACACACTTACGGAGCAGCAAATCTCATTTTGTGTTTACTCAATTCTACCAGCAATTAAAAATTTATTTTTCAAGTAGCTGCTTTTCCTTCCCAGCATTTTCTGAGCAACCGCTGATGTTTTTTGTTGTCTCTCAGAGCAAGTCTTTGGGAGAAGCCCTGTATCAAAAATTGATCCAGGATAATTTCACAGAAATACTGATCCTGAATGTAATCAAAGTACTTGTAGAAAAAACAGACTGCATTTCATTTTTGTTCCAGCCTTCACATATATTAAACATCATGCAGATCTATTAGTCCTTTTAGTACCTTCCAGAAATGTGGTGCAATGATCCTGTCACAGTTGACTTAACTTACGAACTCCTGTGAAATTACACAATTCAATCTTTTAACTTGCACCTGCTTTTATATCTGAAAAAAAAAAATCTATATAATCACCTATATAATCATCACTGCAAAGCATTTTCCATGTCAATGCTGATTATCAACAGGTGACAGTTGATGCATAATTCAATCTGAATTCACATCTTCAGAGTCTTTATGCCTGAAACTGCTCGTACAAAATGCAACGCGGCTGTGACTAGTAAAGGCAACTAGCCGTAGCCACGTCTGCTGCACCGAACTACAAATTCACGGCACACAGCTGCAGCAATCCTCAGCTCCCCACAAAGGGCCAGACCTCTACACTGAAAGGATTTCCAAAGGAGGGCTTTTTCATTTCAGGTATTTTTATTCACTGCTCTTCACATGACAAGCTAGTCACAGCAGAACATGGAGTCAAGCACGTACCCTAAGCAATCCATCTCCACAGTCCCAAGGAAGTGCGACTTCCAAGGAAGACTTCACAGTTTCACTAAAATCTGTCATCTGTTTCTCTCTGCAACCTCTATTTTAAAGTCTAAGTATGTGACTAACAACTCAGAGGCACAGTGAGTCTGTAAGCACAGTAACCATTTAAACACGCAGAAGGCAACCCACGCGGCAAAACCCACAGCTTAACTCTGCAGAGAGGTACTTTGTAATGATTGAGGCTCCTTAAAGTAAAATAATAACAAACAGCTCTGCATTTACTTACAAAGTTTTTCTTTGCCTCTGTTTACCATACATAAACTGTAAAGCTTCGGTACACAGAACTTGCAGTAACGCCCCACTAATGTTTTTGTTTGAAAAAAACCTCCACACCCAAGATTTTAAGCTGACAGGTAGGCACTCCCAGCCATTTGGCCAAGATTATTGCGTTCCTATGAACATAGTGATCAATTGCAATAGCCACACAGAACCATCTATCATATACAGGCTTATTTCAGCTACAATGTTTTTAGGTTTACTCAGTCTGAAATCCAGCGTTTGTGCAAATACATAGCCTGACCCACAAACCTCCTCTCTCCAGTTTACATACTAGCTCATCATTTCCAAAACTGAACCCCATGTCTGTTTTTTGCAGACATCAACAGCTATCAATCGTGTGCATAACAACCCGCACCTTCTGTCAGGGCAAGATTTCATCTTCACATCGACAGCATTATTTAAAACTAATGCAACAGACTCATCTCTCAGCCACATTATTTTTCTTCACTAGAATCTGCTAAACTAAGATTCGGAAAATAGGAAAAATAGTAGCAGGGGGAACCACACTTGCACAGGTGTGAAAGCTTTCACAAAGACACAGTGACCAACATTAAAGCTCACATCCTAGGCAATTTCAGAGGCAGGCATTCAGACCAGTGCTTCCCAGCACTATACATTTTTTTCAGCTGCTTTTACATTCTAATTCAGTTTTGATGTTGACTTAACATCAAACTGTCTGTCAGCAGTATCCCAATCAAATAAGCACCTAGAAGAAATAGCAAAATACTTTCACCAATTTCTCAGCCATAATATTCTCCACTTTTATGCAGTGCTTTTCCCTATGTTTGTCACTGGATTAAACTAACAGTTTTGAAAAAGGCCAGAGTTTTGTTTCAAAGCTGGCCAACTTTAAAAGTGTAATTAATAAATATAAACCACTTCCTTACATATACTGCTACTAAGATGGATAAAATACACTAGTCTCAGACCCCCAAGCCATTCTGTAAATCAAATTTTAAGTCTGATACATAGTAAGTTATTGTGTTTCTGGGCTAGCATGACATTTAGATTGAAGAATATTTAATCCAAAATTCTGCTAGGAATGCCTTTGGAATACAGTAAGTTTGAATATAACCATGGGAAAAGTATTCTCAAAACATGTCAGAAGGAACAGTCGAAGAAAGCAAAGGAAAAGGTTCAAATCTGCTGCTGAAAGAATAGGCCAATCTGTGAAACCGCATTGTTAGAAACGACTGAACATCAGCAATACGGGGAGAAAAACCAAGCATCCTCAAACATTAATAACTGAAGTTGGGCTCAAGCCAAAAGGCAACATTTAGCCTCAAAGGAAAGCATTTCTAATAGAAAAGCATATTAACTTAAAGAAATCAGAGTGACCATATTTTTGCTGTCTAAACAATGCACAAATAACTGCATGTATTAAGCTTACACAAACAGCTACCTAAGATTTATTTTGGTAACCAATCAGCTTCATTTTCAAAAATACTACACATACAGAGCCCAATTATTTTGGCTTTTAAACCAAAAAGACTAATTTAGAAATATGAAACCATATCCACTATATCCCACAAACAAATACTGACATGCAATTTTTCTGCAATTGAAGCACTTGGCTCAGATAAAGCAGGTAACCATGAACTCAGCAGTCAGTGCTTTTTCCTTCTTACTTGGGTTGTTTCCTGGATGAGAACTTCTTCTGAGGTAGGCACCGGGTAAGGCTTCAGGGCAGCCTTTATTGTTGCAAAAATGAAATCCGTGTGTTCCTTAATAACAGTATCCAGGTAGTCACCTTCTGGATGAGATCTGTAGTACACTGTGATCTTATCTGTAGGAACCAGGTTTCGCTGCAGGGTACACCAAGTACAGCAAGATGACTTCCACATATACAAACTAAAAGGATACTTGTTAAGTTAAAGAAAAAAAAAAATCTTAGAAAGGTATTTACCAGACATTTATTAAAAGTTTCCACAAGAGATTTAAAATAAAACAATTCTTTTGTCAGAAGGGCGAGAAAGAGGCTTGAAACATGGTGAGGCTTTCTTCAAAAGATAATGACCAAATAGCGTACCTTACTGAGAACATCTCGCTTCCAGATTCATTTACCAGCTCTCCCCCTTAGCAAACTGAAAGCCTACCAAAATTATTAAAAAGCTTGCCTTGATGCACAAGAATTTTACTAGCATTTACACATCCCATTAGCCTGAAATTAAACCCTCGGCTCTTCACTGAGCAATTGCTCAATCAGTGACGTTTTCTTAATGCCCACCAGTCTCCAAGACATTTAGGGATTGTTTTGGAAAGTGGTGACCAGGTTTTTAAGCCACATCTTATATCCTAACATATACTTCAGAAAAAGAGCAATTACTTTGAATGGTACACTAATTAAAGCTGAATTAGAGCAAAATTCTACTTCAGTAAGAAAATGGTTACGAGGAAAAGAAATAGCAGCACGAAGAAAACGTTATTTCTAAAATCTGCTAAAAATAATGAGTGCCCTAACGCCAGTAATAGTTACGGTGGATCCAGAATCTGTGCTTTTTATTACATGTACACTTTTATAGCAGGAGTGAGAATGAAAGAATGACAGAATAAATGCACATTAGCATCGTTAATTATTAGGCAAGACTAAGTATTTTGATTTTCATTTAAGCAAAAATAAATTATGACCTTACGTCCTTACAGAAGTAAATTTAAGTCATCCAGTAACATATGAGAGAGCTGTCTTTTCACGGCCACACTCCTTCCTGGTTTTATTTTATACAGATATAAATCTTATCGATCAATAATATTATATATATATATATATATATAAACTACAACTATTCTGGTACAAATTTGTAATTTTTCAGTCTTATACTGAAGATTGATGCAGTGTTAACTGTACAGATATCTTTCCCCAAAATCACGTCCCATTAAAATTTTCTCTACACATAATTTCAGAGCTCTTGCAAGATTTCTTCAGGCATAAGTCTGAAAAATATAGGAATTCTAACGCATTGCCACCAAGTTAGTCAAGTAGGAAGACCCTACATGTACCACAGAACAACATGTTCCATGTTTGCAACGTGTATGTGCATGAAGGGACACGGGATTATTTTGTTTTGTGGTTTTTTTGGGGGGTTTTTTTGTTTGGGTTTTTTGGGTTTGTTTTTTTTTTTTTTGTTTGTTTCTTAAACTTGTGGGTTCTGAAACTTTTAGAATTCTTTATACCAAGTTTAATATTACTTAATGTCCTCTCCAGATTGAAGGCTTTTTTGACTTATCGCCACCTCCACGCTTTCTTGGCACAAAATGGAGACGCAGAGCACAGCTCTTTCTGGATTAGCGTTGTCGAGAGAAGGAAGTCACACTGGTTGAAAGTGCTTTACCATGAGTTCAGACTGCATTGTTTGTATGTATGATGAACAATTTAGAGAAGAATCATTAATGTAGGTATACAAATCTGTGCCAGAAATGCCTCCTGCAATTTGCTAAGACACAAGTTTGTTTCTTTTAGCAGTCCTAGGCTCAGATGTCTCAGCTCTCACCAGTCCAGCTGATGGGACTGGAACAGAGAGGGAATAGAACGTAACACTTGGCAGGAGGCAGGCAGGCCTGAGACCTGCTTAACGGGGACTGAACCACAGCCATGTGGCTGAAGATGGAAAACAAGAGGGGCTCAAGTAAAATAAATAAATTAGTTAATTCACTATGGATGATGTATAGCAAGCTCATTGTTCAACTCTAGCTACTTAGTAATATGGAAATCCAAAATGAAAATAGTGACTTGCAATCATTTGTGTCCGATGAGAAAGCTACGTATTAGGGGTAAATGATACAGGGCTTCATGCTTAATTACAAAGGTTGGTTTCCACTGCATGTTGCCCAAAGATTGCTTAAAGTGTCTTCTTCCAAACCATTGCTTCCTAACCTTTTTGCGAAGCTTCTGGATGCGATTAATCACTTCCCGGGCAACTCCTTCATCCACCATGGACTGGTCCGGGGTAACATCTAGCAGAACTAAAACCTGAGGTGATGCACAGAAGACAGCTGAGTAGGTAACAAACTTGGAACAAGCTAGGATTAACTCACTCAGAAGCTCAGGTACATTTTAATATGTTTTTATATATGTTACAATTTTTATATATTAAAAAATACCTTGTTGAAGAGAGTACTTTAACATCTCCCAAATTCAGAAGACAGGCTCCTGGAATTTGTTGAACTAACTGAACAAACAAAATCACCCCAGCTTTCACCTCACCATTTTCATATCACTTCTAGAGGAACTCTTTCCTTAATTGAAAAAAAAAAAACCCAAAAACGAAAACACAAAAAAAAATCCCCCACTAACATACCTGGGCATCAGAATGTGCCTCAAACTGGGCAGACCCTCCTGCAATCTGATCAAAGGTATACATGAGACGGAGATCTTCCCCATGGAGTTCATGTCCTTCTACAACAATGGTGCCTGCAGAATTGGCAGATGAAGAGCATCTCTTACAATCAGAGTGAAAAAAATTAATTCAAAAACCTTGAGACAAGTATCAATCTTCAAATACATGAAATACAGTATGTTTGCAAGACATTTAAAGAGCAGTTAAACACCGAACTATCCCACATTCAGACTTTTCATACAAGCACTTCCACAGGCAGAACTCACCCAAATGCTGATGCTTCAGCAACTCTGTGTATCATTTGAATGAAACGGCATAAAACTTAAAAATAACCTGTATATTCAACTAAATCAAAATTTACATTCAAGCAGTGAACTACATAGCTAGAAACTTCACACCCACCAGTAAATCTGGAATTGAAGCTATGCTTTTAAACTATTGCACAGATACTCAGTTCACATGTGAGTCAGTCTGACAGAACAGTTTACTCTCTACTTCGTTTTGGCCTTACAATAGCACTTAAACAGGAGAACAGTGTAAGATTAGTATACGTAGCCACTTGTAATCTACTGTCAGCAAAAGAATAAAGATAGCTTTTCTGCTATTCTCATTGACATAAAATTTAATAGGAATAATAACTGGGAAGTAGGCCTTAAGTTTCCCTAAGCTCACAGAAGGATACTTCTGCATCTGTTTCTGCAAGTGCTTGATTAATATACACAAATTGAGTGCAATTGCTTGATTTTTTTCCTGATGAGACAGAGGATTTTGGATCTACTTTTTCCCCCGTCAACGTTGCCACCGTTCAGTGGTTTGTACCATTATGTACCTGTTTCCTGGAATTCCTCTAGCTGCTCACTCTTCAGCTCTTTGATTGCAGCCATGACAAGCTTAAATGTGCCTTTCAAACGCTTCCCAAGCACCATGTGATCAGGTTCTGCTCTCAGCCGGACTCCGTATTTATCTTTATTAGTAGATAATGTCACTTGACGTACATTAAGCTCCTATATAAATACACCAAGAGGAAAAAATTAAGCTAAGGAACAGCCATCTCTGACAACTGCCCAAAGAGTACAAAACCAGCACTAGGGAAGTCCTAAGTCTCAAGCTGCAAACATTTTATATGGTTGTCTCTATGAACTAAGTAATTTACCAATACTAGAAGGGCAAATATACCCAACCAATACAGAAACTATTCTTCAGCAGATCATGTTCTCCTCTTCAGCCTTTATAGGTAGACATTTCTCTGTTATCAATAGACCCCAGTCAGCTCTCAACTCAAATCTGAGTTCAACAACCTATTCAACAATCTTTTTTACTTTACTGAGACAACTGCCTGAACAGATAAAACCATTACCTCTGTGTGCAATGCCTGGCAAAATTCAGGAGCAAAAATCTTGCTGAAATACTCCTCTCAGTATGCATTTAGCCAGAAAACTATAATCAACAATTTTATGCTTTAAGCTGTACAAATGCTACTGCATCATTCTGTCTCTTTCCTTACCTGTTCATTCTAGGTCCTTACCGTACAGAAAAACACCTTGCTCAGAAAAACTGTCTCTGCTTTGCAGCACAAGGACTCTGAAGATGAGCATGCAGAGGCAGCCAAAAGCTTATAAAAGTTGCATGACCTTCAGGAGGGGCCCTAGACCAAGGATGTTACTTTGCCACTACAGAAACTTGGGTGTCCCCATTTTTATGAGTAATGCGTGCAGGTTTTGTCCTGGTATCTGAAGGGGAATATCGTGGTGCTGTAGAAGGTTTCAGAGAACAACTAATTTCAGAGAACAGTGTAGCTACTGTACGAGGAAAGATCAAGGCTGGAACTCTTTGGAGGGAAGAAAGTGGAAGGAGGATACAATTGAAATTTTAAAAGTTATGAAGGAGGTGGTTAAGGAATGTAAACCCGGTATTCACCAAATCCCCGAACAGTCCCTTAAGGGAGAATGCCATGAAAATAGTAAGAGGTTAGTTTAAGAGTAGTTAACCCTTGGAACTTAATGCCACCAGAGGAGGCAAGCAGGAGTGTACCACCAGGATCAAAAAGAAAATAAGTTCATACCAGTAGGCACATGAAAAGACGTTACAGGGAGCAGACAGGCACATGCCGATGGGTATCTTTAATCCAATAGCTGCAGATGGCCGACTCTGACAGAAACCTACCCAAGAAGCGTCCAGATGCTCATGCTTTCTCTAAAAGGTTTTGTCTGTCAGACTGCCCAATACTTGTAGCATTTTGTGTTTAAATCTCCACTAGAAGGTTGCTAGAGTTCATCAACATGATGCAGAACCACCGAGTGCATTGGGCCAGCAAGCTACTCCGAGTCATTTCAGGAGCAGAAGTAAACAGCAGCAACAGCATCACAGGACAAGCAAGTAGCCAAATGTTTAGACTGAGAAGTAATGCTTAAATACAACCTCTGATCTACAGCCTAATTCCCTAGGAATTCCTACTGACACGAGGAGCCAAGAATAAAACTGAATCTGATTTTATTTAATACATCTTTTAGGAAATATAATGAAAGTTACGTACTTCAGAAATTCAGTTTTAATGGGGTGCTGTTGGAAATGAGCCTACAAGTGGTAAATGATGGCCTCATGGGGAAAAAAAAGACATTATAATCCAAAAAACCAGCACAAATTTAGAGATTACTTTGGGCCTGATTAGATAAATTACATACAAGCCAACTCCATCAGGACAAGTTTTGTATACTAATTAGATTAGGAAACCATTCTTCTGTGTACATTATCAATTAAAAAACCAGAATCATTCTTCCAAAAAAAAAAAAAAAAGCAAGTCTGTATCTTAGGTCTGTTTATATCTGCCTCAATATAGTGCATTGACTTAAAACAGTTCTTAATTTTATCTTCTCAATAAATAAAAATGAGCTCGTTAACACATCTTTCAAGTCTCATAGGCACGAACTGAGGCAACCAGTCCTTCCCATTGCCAGTCAGAGGACCTGCACATTCAGGCATCCATGTGTACAAGGGCCTTAGTTGGTGCCACGTGCCAGGCATGATCAACCGGTAACCCAACAACACCCAAATCTCAGACCAGAGAAAGAGAAATGCCAGGGCTGGGCTGGGCTAAGCAAACATCCCAAAAAGAAAAATAAATATTGATTATGTGCTACTGTAAGAAACAAAATATTGAAGGACCACATGCTCGCCATCTCAGTTAACGTGTCAGTTAACTGAGCCCATTTGTGGACTCAGTCTACTACATTACTGTAACACCACTAAAGTTACGAGATACTGGCAGAGCTTGGATTTGGCGAAGAAGTAAATTTTCTGTTTTCTTATTGCCGTACATAGGGGTGGGGGTTGAAGGGTATACAAAGGTTGGATGCAAACAAGATTCTGGTTGTGCTTAGAGTAAAATTTACTCTGATAAAACCTTTCACTGGAAGGAGTTAGGAAGAGAAGTTCTGAACTAGGCTTATATAAGCCCTCAAATACTAATGAATAAAATGCAACTGTATGCAGCTGCTAAAAGCCTTCTGGATTTATTTCATTTTGTGAGCTTGGCCATTTTTGCATGGCAACTCTATACTCTGGACAGTTCTAATATTAAAATCCATTTATTTAAATGATTTGCTATGCTCTGATGATGAGAGAGTAAGACTGCAGATCAAAGACTACAGCTCTACTTCTGAAAAAGCGATGAATGAAATTTTTGAAGAATTGACAACTGTATTTTTCAAATTCTTTTGTCAGCAACTGCATAAAATCAAATTTGGTAGTTTTTCTTACAGATTACCTCTGGCATCTGCAAATTTATTAGAAACACACTTCTGGCAATAACTAAAGGTTCTAAAGCTCTGAATATGTAGGAATTCTATGAACAAAGCTGCAAATACAGCCCAGGTAATACTACCCAGTCTGCCTGTATTCACTGACCTCTTTAGCTCTGAACCATCCTGGTAAACAATGAGATTGATTGCTGTACGACACAATAAAACACACACTTAAGCTTCAGGGTCAGCTTCTTGAATTTTAAGGTACATAATAAAAATAGAACAATAGACAGTGTTTTGTATTTGTGCTTCCATAAAGGTATTTGAGTTTGTTGAAACTCATCTCCCCATAAGACATACCTTTACTTTGTTTGCAGTAGCAAAAGAATATAAATGAAAACACACTTCTGAACAATCCAATTATGTAATGACTTATCAGATTGTTAGGTTCCTTTGTTGCCTTTTACTAGCTATAGAAGTTGACAGCAAATTTTGTCAGCTATCTTTCTGGAAGTAATTTCAGTAAGCACACCTTACCTCCCTTAAAATTGGATTCTGTAAAAGCCACAAATCCACTTTTCAGATCAAGGAAACGTGACAGAGACTAACCTAAATTTCACAAAATTCTGCTATTGAAAAGATCCAAGTATTGAAATGATTATTAATAATAATAGCAATTCTGAAGCAAAGCATCATAACTGCCAAGTCTAAGAGAAATAATCAGTAAGCTAACAGGACAGAAATGCCTTACAATCCCACTTGCAAATCAATTAAGGTTTTTAAATTAAAATTTCTTTAATGCACAATTCTTAAGAATTTAAGTCCCACAGTAACTAAAAGCAAGAAGCATACAACACTGATCTAGAAGTCTTCTGCACTGAGCCATGACTCCCTCAGCCAGTGCTCTTAAGTTGCCCCCAGAAGAAATTTTTGAAGCCTTCCTTAGCTGTATATTTAGGCTTAGGGAAAAATGGTACTGCTGGAGTAATACACAATCGAAGTTAAAGAGGTGCTCCACTGCTTCAGTCATCTCTTGAATTCTTTGACTGACATGGTTGCTCTCACCAAGACAAGTGAGGTGAGTTGATCTCGCTTGAGCAGACGCAGATTTTTGTTCCCTCTGCCAATGCAAAGCAGCTGATCTTGACAACGACAACTTGAACTAAAAAAGTTCCACCACATTTTAAGCATGCGACTGGATTTTCTGTTACAGAGCCCTCTGAAGGTACCTTACTGAAAGAAAGAAAGAATCCTTACCCTACCGAGGACAGGCATATGATAAGGACAATGGGGAAAAAAAAAAAAATCCTTAGATACTGTACTGCCAGGGTTACTATAATAGAAAAAGAACTTCTCACCTATCTTTGAAGACCCATTTCACTGGCTTTAGAGACTGGACAATGTTACAAACACTTACAGAAGAAAAAAATCCATTAAATGTAAAGCATCATAACCTTATGCTTCAGGTACTACCAGCATGTCTTAGTACAGCCATTGGAACTGGCTGTCATGAACATACATAAACTGGTCTGGAAAGTGACAGATTCTGACAAATGAAAGATGATGGGAAGGTCAAAGGTCAACTATTAGTAGAAATACATGTTATTTAATAATCCAGAGGCCACTAAACAGAAATACAAACTAAAGACAGATTGCTGAACCCACCAGTCCTGTATTACATCAGCTCTAAGTACAGAGGTCCTGAGGTGATACAACACAGTAGGAATTTCCTGAAGACAAAGTTCCTCTGCAGTGTCAGATTCAACGCTTCAGTGCCATGGGTGGAGCTGAAGGAAAGGAGCCACTCCAAACCCCAGAGAGTCCCCACATTTCCCACCCAATTACTGCACTTGGACACATAGAAACCACACGCTAATGTGACAGTAGCTTGGGAAGTACGCTGGAGGTAAAACAGAACAAAGAACTAAGTTGTAAGAGTAATCTGGTTTTAGTATATCTGCTACAAGCACTTAAAATACAGGAAGAGGGCAGACTTCAGGGGTTAATGAAAAGTACAGCCCATGGCTCACCTTTCCAGATGTGAAGGTATCACAGGAGGGAAGGGAGGAAGTCTTTCACAAGCTGTGCAGATGTACAACTACCTTGCTGTTCAAAATTTTTTTTCTTCTGGTTTTTGCTCATTTGAACAGAGATGGTTTCAAACGAGTAGATTTGAGAGAGCAAGATGCGAGGAGGCTAAGCTGGCACTTCACAGGCATTCAGAAACTGTATTAAGACTTCTATGTGAAATCTCTTGTAACAGCATAGGAAGTCAATCTGTGGGGGGCTGTTACTTTTTGTATTACATTGTACTTGACTTCACTAACAAGGACCTTGCACTGAGGCTGGTATCCTTTCCTCAGAAACCTTTTTAACAGGAGGTCCTGAACGGGGAAGATCACCTGAACAACTACCTTGGTGATTTTATTCTGCAAGACCACTCCTTCAGTTCTCACCCGAGAGAAAAGCTGGTGCACATTCTGCCTCATTGAGTTGAGAGCCACACACAAATGCAACAAGACTGCATAGGGAAAGGGTTCAAGTGAAAATTGATACCCAGAAATTGTTGTCATGAAGTAATCCTCAATTTATATTCAAGTCTAACACATGCATTCTGTCCGATATCAATACTAAATCAGTTCCCTTAGAATTCTGCTGTCTTAGCAAAGAGCTGCTATTCAAAATGCAATTCCTTCCCCCAAAACACATACAGTTACAAAGATGAAGTCATGGCATATCTCCTCAAGCAACACAATGAAACATCTGGGCAAAAAGTGATCAGCTATCCCAACGAGAGACTACTGCAGCAAGAGGAAATTAAGACTGTTCAGACAGAACAGCGTTGCTTAACCAGTCTTAACCAGTCTTCCTCCTTTCCTCACTGCCTTCCAGAGTAGTTCTGAAAGGCCTCCAGTCTACAGCAGAGGGATTATTACCTCTAACACCCTGTTCAGCAAAGCAATTAGAAAGCCCCCAGGCTGCTAACGCTGAGAAATTGCACACAGCACAGCTCATGGTATCAAATGCATGATCATGACAGATTTAAGCAGCAAGAACCACTGTTTTGCAAGATGTTTTGAGGGCCCCAACACCTAGAAAACAGTTCAAAGGCATACTGGCGTAGTAGCTTTTTTCCTCCCTTTTCTTTTTGATTCAAAACACCATGGCTCATTGAAATTCATCACGGTAGCTGAAACTCTTCCTTACCACTATTTCCTCATGCTGTTTGATTTTTTCTTGTACATCACAGATGTGAAAGAAGCAGGATATAAAGTCTATTTGTAATGAAATTTAATTGAACAAAAAGACAAAAAAGCCCACTCTACAATCTTTTAAGCAATCAAAACATAATAGGCTTTGTACCTATTTGTACCTTTGTACCTAGCACTGAAATTTAAAAATTTATTTATAGCATAAACATACAAATAAATTAAACTCCTTTTTCATTTCACTTCTTAAAATACTGTGGATTTTTATTACATGACTGATTAAAAACAGAAAGTGCAGCCAATTTCAAGAAGTTACATTCAAAAAAAAATCCAAGAAGGGTGACTTTTCTTTTGAATGATGGGGCTTTTATCCAAACACAGACTGAGAAGTAGAGCAGGCTGCATTTCTCTAATGGACATATATTAAGAGAGTATTACAATGGCATACAGGGGCAGATGAGTGTAGGAAATTGTCTAGACTTACATCTTATTTATTTGACGTTTATCCTAAACAACATCCTGCAAAAATCTGGACTGGTCCCCTGTTCTCCCTCACATGGAACTTCTCCTCCTCTCCATCAACCCTTCCACTTACTGCCAAACTGGTTTTAATGCCCTTTAACTGAAGGAGATCACAAATACCGCAGTCCATCTCTTCGACAACACGTAGTTGAATATTGTCTCATTTTCATTCAGAAAATGTTTTTTCCTTTCACTGATCAAGAAAAAGAACATTTCTAATAGCCTCTTAATTATTCATTAAAGAAGTCCTATGTGGTCAGTTTGAGAGATTAAGTGTTTCTCAGTACTACAACTGGCTGTCTAAGGCTCATCACCCATTTACCTTTATTTCTGTACACAGTACCCACTGATATCCCCTTTCATTACAGTTCTTTTTTAAATTAGTGTTACCTAGTGATTTATTAATATTGTCAACATGGAAGGTTAGGGTTTTATTTGTTTAGGCAACCAACGTACACAATCCAGTAAAGCATCACGTTCACAATGGTCTTACCTCGAGTATGTACTTCTCTAAAGATCTGACGTTTTCCAGAGCCTCTGGATCCTGATGGATAACAACTACTTCCTTCAAAGGATACTGGGGGGGGGGAAAAAAAAAAAAAAAAAAAAAGGAAAAAACCCCAAAACAAACCACTTTTGTCCTCCCAACCAAAAATAAAGAACTTCAGAAATTATTATTTATCATTTGAAGTATTTTATTGTTGAATTGTTTGCTATTCCAAACTTAATTCAATTTTCCCAGGCTTATCCCAAAGTTAAAGCTATTGCATGTTCCCAAGGTATTGACAAGAGGTGTTAAAGAGTTCTAACCTTTACTGGAATGGTTTTTCTGTCTCTGATTACTCGTCCAAGCTCAATAACAGACTGCAAACAAGAAACGGCACTTTCAATTTTGTTGTCGATGAGATCCTCCCTAGATTAAAAAGGAAACATCATATTGCTTCATTTTCATTGTATCTGTTTGAGCAGATTGAAAACATTTTACCTCCTTCTTTGAAATTTCCTTCTAGAGATTCAATTATGTCCTGTTTGGGCAATTTGAAAAATGGACAAACAGGTTTTCCTTCTCTCTTTGTGTAGAGGAAGATGAGGAAATAACTTGCTGAAAACAAAAACCAGCTATTTTTAGATCATCTTTTGTTAGCACCTCTCACAAGATGGGAGATGACAGATTGAGTCATACTACCTACTCTATTAATATCCAATAAGAAGTAAGATGTACATTAATAATATCATAAGAAGATGCAAAAAGCTATTATAAATAGGATATTTATCATGACAATGAAATACCTATAAAGCAACCAACTCATTGGATATCAATTTATCATCTTTTCCAGGAATTCTAGATATTTTAGCTTGATGTTTTAGACAGCCTTGTCATCTTTCCTCCTGGCTTCATCATTTTAACACCCAGGCAGGGTGGTTTTGGTTTTGGGGTTTTTTTGGGGTTTTTTTTTTGCCTTTTTTGAGGGAGGTGGGTGGGTTGTTTGTTGGTTTTGGGGGGTTTTTTTGAATAAGCTGATGTTCTCAACTTGTTTCAAATGTACTAGCAGCCAATAGTTCCAAAAATGAGGTTTTCTTGATTTCTCGAGCAGCTGCATAACACTGTTGTCCTATCAAGACCAGAGGTACTGGTTCAAAAGACACTTGTGAAGAAAGTGAACAATGTAGCTTGCTGCAATATAAGTAGCAAAAGTACTGGGATGAAAACCATGCATCCAATAAGGATCGTCCACAAAAACAGAACCGGTAAAGCAAAACTTAGAACTGAAATATCCCCATCTTCTGCATTAGGGCTTTGATTAAGATGCTACTACCTACTTGGAACCTTTTATTCTTCCAAAAGCCAGTCTTTCAAGATGGTCCTCCAAAAACTTGGAAACGTATAAATTGTGAGATAGAAGACTTTGCTCCCAGAAAGATTCATATAGTATAATGTGGCAGTATTTCAATACTACTTGCCATTAATTAACGACACTGTGGAGCCAAAGTGAGACATCTTCACAGACTGCATGCATATCCACAAAATTTAATGCAACCAATCTGTTCAGACACTAAGCAATCAAGTAATACCTCAGTGGGATTTGTAACACAGGTATTGAGTCAAGTTCAGCTTGAATTAGGCGAGTCCCTTAGCTTTGCCTGTACATACCCATCATGTTGTTGTAGTAGTATTTTCTGTAACTGCATCAAAAAATGTCTATTATTATTAACTGACAACGTTGTCCTTATGTAGTCATCAGAAAAATATTAAAAGAAAAATGCAATGATGTGCTTAGCAACTCAGGGTGAACTCCAAAACTTTAACAATAATTTAGTTCTGAAAACATGTCTTTTTATCTGACAACAAAGGGAACAACTGATATGCAGGGGAACCAGTAAATTACAGACTAGTAGCAGACAAATATCCAAAGTACAAGACAAAGGAAATCTGTGCAAGCCACTCAAATACATCTTATGTTTGCATGATGCAGCAGCAAGTCAGTTAGCACTAACAGGAATAAGAAGTGACTAAGCCACTTTTAAATGTTCATGCTAACCCATGTCTGAACTGAGTTCCTGCAAATAGCTCACTATCCTTCCATTAACTGCTTTCTACAGGAGCTCAAAACCATTTCTGATAGCTCGCTGATGAGTTTTGCATTCTTTGATTACATATTCTTTAGAGCACTTTCCCAGGGAACAGAAAATCAGCACCATCATTATGTCAATTTCAAACTCCTTGTGGCAGTAACTCTCACTATTAAAGCTATCAGAAGGAACATACACCTTCCCTATAAGACATAGCATCCATAAAAGAAACACCATTACTAGAAGGTTTAAATTTTTAAAATGGCAAGTAAAGTATCAAGGTCAGCTCCCTCATCCTTGAGGGTTTTCAAACTGAGCTGCAACGCAAAAGGAAAGTTTGCTTCTCTTACATTCAGCAACTAACAGCAGACAGCAATGCAGGCAATAGCTTAATCCACTAACATAGCACCAAGGCACTAACGAGCAATTTATTACTGTAATACTAGTGTTTCCCTCGGTGGACCTAAAAAAACAAACCAAAACTAAACCACCAAACCAAAACGACTTCAGTTGTCAAGTTCTACCTGGGTTGAGCTGATACTACGGATAACCCAGCACATATGTCCAGTACAATTGTCATGGACCCAAACCTTTTCGAGACAGCTGGCACTTACAAAAAACCTCACCTACCAGCATCCAAAGAAACCATCTGTCTGGAAAGCTCACTCTCATATGATGTATCCTCTAAAAAGGAAGTGGCAATCTCTGGACAATGGTCTAAATTTTTGATCTGAAGCCAAAAGAACTCATTCTGCTGGCTCCGCATGTGGCCCACACAAAACAGTAATTCAAATCACAGAATCACAGAATCACAGAATCACAGAATCACAGAATCACAGAATCACAGAATCACAGAATCACAGAATCACAGAATCACAGAATCACAGAATCACAGAATCACAGAATCACAGAATCACAGAATCACAGAATCACAGAATCACAGAACTGACAACCCTTTCGGTGAAGAAGTTTTTCCTAATGTCTAGCCTAAACCTGCCCTGGCGCAGCTTCAAACCATTCCCCCTCATCCTATTGTCCCTTACCAGGGAGAAGAGGCCGACCCCCACCTCCCTACAGCCTCCCTTCAGGTAGTTGTAGAGGGCGATCAGGTCTCCCCTCAGCCTCCTCTTCTCCAGACTAAACAACCCCAGTTCCCTCAGCCGCTCCTCATAAGACTTGTGCTCCAGACCCCTCACCAGCTTGGTTGCTCTCCTCTGGACATGTTCCAGCAATGCAACGTCTTTCTTGTAGTGAGGGGCCCCAAACTGAACACAGTATTCAAGGTGCGGCCTCACCAGCACCGAGTACAGGGGGACAATCACTTCCCTGCTCCTGCTGGTCACACTATTCCCGATATAAGACAGGATGCCATTGGCCTTCATGGGATCCAGCATCAGCATTCACTAAGAAAGGCCTAGAGATGGGGGGATGCACACATTCCTGCAAACGCAGGGCCCACACCCCTTTCATAGGTAGGCATTACAGCTTCTAGTCAGTGCACATTTTGAAGTGTAAAAAGGATATTCCTTGCCCACCATAAGAAGAAAACATTATGAGCTGGGAACATGCATGCCTCCTAATTGTTTTCCTTCCTATCTACAATCCTTTAGCTCAGCACAAGCCTACTGCCTAAACATGGAGGGAAAAGAAATTCCCAGCTGACACTGAGGGCAGGGTGTGAAGTGTACTGCTAGTGAAATGTTATCCTACAGCAAAGAGACTAACATTAACCAGAGCTTAATCATAACAGAAACATTTTTTGCTTATAGAAAAGGATGTATTAACTATCATCCTGAAATTCTTCCCGAGGCAAAGGAATATTCATGTTATAAAAGCAGCCTGGTTTTTTGTTATGCAAAACAGTTTTAAACACAAGTACACGAAGAAGCAGTGTTCTGTGAAAAACAAAAAAAAAAACCCCAAAAACATCAAACAAAAAACCCCAAACCCAAGAACCAACCAAAACCCAACAACCAACCCAAACCCCATTTTACCACATAACAGCTGTCTCTTACCTCACTTGAGGAAGCATGAGGTAGTGGATGCTTTCAGTATTCTTTTCCTGAACTGAGGCTGGATCAATAAGTGTCTTCAAATTCTGGTACATCAGCTCAGTGATAAATGGAGTATATGGTGCCTGTAATATTGCATTCCATCATCACCTTTTCTTTACTGTTTGTACATTATGAGTCAGTAATACTTATGAATTACATAAGAACAGTTTAGCAAAAACAATGCTTACACAGTGTCTTCAACACAGAACTGTGATGTTATTCAAAACGCAGACTGAAATAAATGATGAAATTGCTCCTCCTTATTCACCTCCTTCCTGATATTTACATGTTGCTTTGGGGCATCAGATAAGAATTCATGATGTCTCTTTATCAGTCAGGTGATATTTCTTATAGTGCCACAGGGCAGATAAGCAAAGCAAAGGGGGAGGTGGAAAATGAACTCTGCTACACAAATCAGTAGCAATATGTTTTTTCTCCCCCTGTGTTCAGTCTCCGTACCCTTAGTTTTTATAGCCAACTTAGGCACAAAGAAGCATGCAATCTAAAAGATTAACTACATTGAAAATGTCAAATAGTCATAGTGGGCTGTAATTGCCTTACCATAAGTCTGCACATGGAGAACAAAACACTAAACAAGGTTTCCAAGGCCATAATGCAGTCTTCAGTCCCATTCTCGCCCTATTTGAAGAATTCACCAAGAAAAAAAAACAACTGCAATTTTAGGATCAGTAAGTGCACTTCAATAAACTTCAAAAATTTCCTATCTTAATGCAATAAATTGGTTTTCCAAACTGCATTCATTTTGCTCAATCCCGTCCAGCAAGTGAAACAGAATTACAGGGCACTTTGGTTGGTTGGTTTTCCTCAAAGCAGAGAGGAGGAAAAAAAAGCAATTTTAACTTCTCACTCCTCCATCAGGTACAAACTGATATAATTTAAAACGCAGCAGAAAGCTTTTGTGTAACACCATGAAGCTGCTATGCATTAATTAACACAGAGTACTAGGATTTTATTTACAGTACAAGATTGCAGAGGTAGATACCTACCTTTAGTCTTCTGCGATTCATTCTAACATACCAGTTGGTCAGAATATCAACAAACTTCACTAATCGAGGGACTACAGTGTACAGCCTGTAAGCTAGAAGGAAAAAATGTTTACTGTAGTTAATATTTGCCCTCTGCATCAAGCTCCTCACTTAAACACTTTATCATTTGTAGCTGTGGTGTTAAACATAAAACTTGAGCAGAAACAGATATGCTAGTAAGATCAAAAAAGTGATTAGACAAACTATTATGTTAAAATCATATTTTGAGATTGCACGCCATCAATTCTCATGCTTCAAGGCAAACACATCTACCACCAAATTGCTTCCCTAATCCTAGACAAACACGCATTATGGAAGCCTTATGCTTTTATCTGACTCGTAAAGAGGATAGTGGATAAAAGACTATTAATCGCAAAGGATTTGGCAAATCCTAGATTTGCACATGCTGTAAATAACAGAAATTATTGTAGAATCATACAATAAAATCTTAGAAATTACTGCCAACATTTTCTTCTTTGTTCACCAGATTTGAGACACCTATTTCAATCAATTCTCCCTAATTTAATTGCAATTTTTAATTCTTTTTCCAAGTAACACAGAAGGCTAAAAGAATCTAAAGTAACAGCAAGCCTGACAAGGTAAGAAGATAAACATAGCTGTATTTTCAAGTTCTGTGTAACTTAAAAGCATGGAGGACTGCCAACACGAAAAAGAAGGTCATTGCAAGCATCACTATGCAACTGGGAAAACAAATTTCACTTGTTCACAAGAGAACTGGGGGGAGAGGGGAGGAATGGACCTTAAATAGGACTCTGTTTTCTAAGGAAAAACTTGTCTGTAACTTCTCTAAAATCAAGGAGCTTTTTGATCTCTATCCTGAATCAGTTTCATTAATCCAGCAGCTACTGAATAAAATGGATCTTGGCTTTAAAAGCTCCACCACACTTTTCACTGCATTTTCTAAAATAGGAATGTTTTTAAAAGCAGAGTACTGGTATTTAAACCTAAAAAGGAAATGCTCAGAAGATGCATGCCATGATGGGGAAGACAATGTTTATGTGAGTACTTATATTCACAAAAAAAAAAATTCCCAGCTCTCTTCTAGCTATGCATTATTTAGTTAGGAGATTGGTTAAAAACAAACAAAACCCCTCAAAAAACCCCATCCTTCAGGGATAGTAAATCTTTAATAAGAGACTCAAGTTAGCCTGGAAACATGCATTTCTCCCCTCAACAGCTGTAATCCCAGTTCATAAACCAAATCATGAAATCTTGCTTTTTCATGACTCAAGAAAAAGGCACGCGTGTACATGGAAACACATGCACACACACGCGTGCACAGACATACACACTCTTCTTTCAATTTCAGTCATCAGAAGAAAAGTCATTTTGTAAAATAATTTCTTGTATTGGGCACTTAAGTACAAAAAAAAAGCATAATAAGCCTTACTGGTTTTATACACAGAATTTTAACTCCCCCTTAAAATGCAAAGAATTATTTGCTCTATTAATTTCCATACTTGCCCTATTTATCCAAGGGCCCAAATCCCAGACATTTCCGTCATGAAAGATGAGGTTTAGCAGAGAAACCATACTGCTGTTCAATAGGTAATAATTCATTTGGATTATCAAAGTGAAGCTACATTAGCTACACAAGCTGCTGCTGCTGAGGTTACTGGCACACCTCTCCCTAACTCGCAGCATTTCTGAAGAGAGCACGTCTACAGCTCTGGTTTTGGGCACCTATTAACCAGAGATAACAATTTTCCATGAATAAATTCCATGCCAGTTTTTCCAAGAATAACTGAAATGATGCTGCTTTCTGATACATGTTGTCTCCTTTTCTCCAGTTGCGGACGCTCTAGGAAGTCAAAAACTCTCCCCAGGCCAGGATTAGCAGAGGGCTGTTATGCCTTTCTGAAGGTTTTCTAGGCTCTTGAAAGCATCCCAAAGTTGGAGTGTGCACAGGTATGTTCCCCTTCCCACCCTCGGACTATTCAAGTGAGCTCAATATTAAACTGACAGGGACTGTATTTAGGCTGAAATACTGCTGGCTATTCAAGCTACTTGTAGAAACTGGGGCAGAATTAACATAAGTTTTACTTATTGGAAACATTTTTCTAGAGGCAGGCAATCGGTGTGAAACGTAGCCCCACTATAAAATACACTTGATTAAATGGAAGAAGCTAAGCTCAAGTGCAACATTTTTCTGGCCAGTGGTGTCTCCTTGCCATTTAGTTTCAAGCCGGTGTGTTCTTACACCTGATCGCATTCACAGGTGCTGGACCAGCACCCTATGGTGCAGACTGGGCCATTTCTATGACAGGTAGTGCCCAAACATCACCTCAGCACCACTCCCTCAGCTATGTTTTAGACATGGCAGAGAATTTTTTTTTTTTTGCGTCTTACAGGTGACAGTTATACGACATTAAATGGCAAATGCAATAATTTATTTTTGCTCACATCATGCCACATCTACAACAGCTTCTGCATTTGTTTATTTTTTTCATTATCATCATCAAAATCTTGGGTTCTAAAACAAAGCTTCTGTAGGGTATTTATCTCCTTTACCTAGCATTTGAGGTTCAGTTACCACTGCCATCTTCCCTTGCCTCTTCCTGACGTTTCCTACTTCATGTCATATGAAGTAGAAAACCTTTAAAAAAACAACCCCAAACTAATTTTTTCAAAAAGATTAGCACAGGAGTATCATGTCACAGTACCCGACTTCACTGCATCTCATCAGTATCTGTCTGACTGAATTCAGAGTTTATGCAGAAAAATAAATTGAAAAAATCATGTTGATTAATCACTTCCAAATGAGATGTGTCACTCATTTGATGAGCACATCATGTTATCTTCATCTCACACAGACAATAGCATTTAATACCAACACTAACATCTTGAAAGACTGTACGTTGTCATTTTCCAACAGGAATTTTCTTCTACTGCTTGGAAGGATCTTCTTGCTTTATAAAGATGTCAGCTGACACATCCCTTTTTATTAGCTTCATCTTCCTCTTAGAAATCCAGAGCAGAGAATTCAAGTTTCTACCCCCATGCTCATCTTCCTGCAAATACTATCTCTGTTTAAACCGTGCACTAATCCGAGATCCCATGTACACCATGTACACAAATTTTCCACTGTCCCCTCAAAATATTTTCCTCTTTACACGCAGCATGTAAACATGCATAAGTTGTGTATGTTTGTTTGGCAACACATGAAACTCAACACACCCCACCATCAAATTTCAAGGACAGAACTCTAGGAAGAAGCCACGTTCTTGTCAGACAGCTTTTATCACATTCCTGGTTTTGGTAGCTTGAGGATTCTTTCTTCCTTTAATGACATGTTCTTAGATGACCTCACCTGAATTTCATTATTACCAGAATGGCCTGCTTTATCTACTGTAGCAAGATAAATTCGTCTTGGTGAGACTGAACATCGTGCCATTCTAAGAAGGAATACAAGAGATGACTGAAGCAGAAGACAGCTGTCCTGTATCCTCATAAACTCACAGCTGGCATTTAGCTGTTCCTTCATTATCTATTGTCCCACTAATACTTTCCTTCTCCAAGCCCAAGCACACCTGCAGAAGGCTTCTAAAAATTCTTCTGAGGGCAACTTAAGATCATGGGCATAAGGGGGGTTTGTTTGTTTATTCATAAACAGGAACTACAATGGCAAAAGTCACCTTCTTTACAATATCTAGCCCTTAAAGGCACCCAAGCCTCTTCAAATTCCATTGTGACTTTAACTGCAAAGTTTGTAAGCTTACTGCATCAGACCAGCTACTTCAGGGGGCTCTTGCAGCACCTTCTCCTTGCAATTAAATTGCCTTAATATAATGTGAGCATTGAGAGGTATGGAATGATGAAAAAGACAACATGCAAGAAGAAAATCAGGAGAGTATCTTCTCACAGCAATGCAATAACCTAATGCTATTCCATCCTGCTGCACGCACTCCCAATATGATTACAAAGAAACTCTCTCTGTGGAACTACGCAGGGGAAAATTTATTTCTCTTGCTCATGTACCTCTCAAAATGATTTTATTTAGCTGAATAGAGCACTGCCCATTTTATCCTTTTTTATAGCTTCCCCAAATTTTATTTAGCTTCCTTTTTACCTCTTTTTCAGTTACTATTACAATATTAACTGCTTCAAGCACTGCAGATGTTGTTAGAGCAACAAGCTACATCACTGAGCTCATAGGATTAGCCGTGACAAAAAAAAAGCCTCATCACTTTTTGAAAGCTCATGAACAAAATCTGTATTAACACCCATGACAGCAGCATCCCATGTATTATGGTAACTGGTTAAAGATTTCCTTCCTTTTATCTGAACTGTAAGTCTCACATAGAATCTGAAAATCTCTGGATGAAATGGCTAGTTTTCCAAGTTCTCTAATCAAAAATGAAACACCCGTACACACACCCGACCAAACGTGCATACCTGCCATTTCAGCTTTGAAGAACTGAATGAGTGACTGGGTGAAAGAAAGAATCCATTTATCCATGATGTTATTGCTCTCCTTAACTGTGTTCTCATTGTAAAGGAATTCTCTTCCCTCATCCTATCATCAACATAAAAAACACAAAACACATTTTCAAGTCATAAGGGTATTCAAACCTCTTTATTAAACCACCTGTCAGCCACTAATATTTTGTCACTTCACTGTGTTACAGTGGTCTCCTAAAAGAGAACATTAAATCCCAGAGATACGCAAGAGAAAGAGCTAAGGAAAACCTGCCTCCCACTGGTGCCAATTTCACCACACCATACCTTCAACTACAAAGGAGGCCAGTTATTTGGATCTGTTAAACCAGATAAAAAGTAGTACAGCACACAACGGAACACAGTCTTTCTCTCCCTGTTTGCAGTGTAAATCATAGCTTCCAGACACAGGGTAGGATTCCTGAATTTACATAACTCTTTCATCTAGGAGGATCTGAAGCATCTACAAGAAATGTACTATGAAGATGAAATCTATTTGGGGAAAGGACATATAAAAAATATAATTATTTTTAAGAGCATGCGACAATTTCAACAGATTAAAACATAAAATAACATAATAACCTGAAAAAACAGGTGGAAATTTTAGGTGTCCAACATGCACATAGCATATTTTGTTGCTTTCCAGAATACTGATGTTTGCAGCCATCTGAGAAACTTCATAACACTTGGCTGATTCTGTATGGCATCACAAGCAAGACCACAAGCAAGCACACATGTCGGTGCCTACAGTCTGACTCTTTTCCATGTGAACATTCTTATGACTGGTTGAAAACAGAAGGTTTGGGTTTTGTGGTTTTTTTTTTTTTCATTTTTGGGGTGGCTGGTTTTGGGTTGGTTTTTTTTTTTTTTTTTTTTTTTTTTTTTCAGATTTACAAACACTATTTAACACTTGGTTTTAAGACTCTTTGGACTGTCCCTTCCCTCAGAGTCCAGATGAAAAAATCTGCTTGGATTATTCAACCCAGTAATGATGCATCCACTTATAAAGTATAAAGGAGAAGATTCTTAGGAAAGAAACGCATCTGCACACCCAGAAGGGCAGCAATCCCAGTGCGAGGTCAATCATTTCACCAACTGTGGTAATTACTGTAAGCATAAAATTATTATTAGGCTTCATCCAGGACATTGGGATTGTAGTTTCTCTCTTGCAGGAGGCAGAATACAATGAAAAAGTTGTTTAAACCTGTACATGAAATCTAATTTAAGCACTATTGCCTCCAGTAGCACATTCTTTTGCCTAACATATCTATTTAGAAAGAAACATTACATCTGCTGAATTACCAAAACTATCTGCTTCAGTACTTGGGTTTTCCACTGGGATCTTCCATCCCCAATTTGGCTGACCTTGCAGGATTTAATGGGATCACAGCAAAAAGCTGCAAAAGCACCCTTTAGATAATTCAAAGGTCAAACAGAAAGAACTGAAGTATATTTTTGGGGCAATGCGTCAGTTTGTCTGATGAACACTGTCTAGGGATCCTAGGAAAAGATTTGTTAAATATTTGGATCTAAAGTTACCAGGCTTTCTTCCCAAAAGGGGTTGTTAAAAAGATAAAACTGTGTATTTAAGTCAGATATTTACTGTACTATTTATTGAGGTCAGCTGCCTTTATAGGTTCAAATGGCAGCTCTCCACAGTGATCAGGCTGCTACTGTAATTTCATGTGTAGTACAAGGTTTGAACTTTTTCGCTTAGTTCCCACTCTTCCACATAAGTCTGCACTAACTTCTACCATTAATCTCAGCTGAAAGATTAAAATTGGTTTCAACAGAAACTATACAATATACGCATAAAATCTTCAATTTAAATGAAAAATTACTATAAGAAGGAAATTTTAATCTTGCTTCATTTTGAAAGTGTAGAAACTCTTGTCATTCATTCAGCATTTTTTAGCAGACTTCACACATAATCTACAAGCCTAAAAGATTATTGCTTTTATGATGACTTACCTTTCTTTCCATTCCATTTCTTCAGTTTTTTCTAAGTTGTATTTAAATTTAACTACTTAAAAAGTTAACTGTCATGTTACAGAAGGCAATCTTCTTGCTGTGGCTAATGTATTCAGTATCAAGTATTCCCAAGTTAAACATCTTTATGTGGATTCATAATTAAAGTTACAGTAAATGACTTAGCTCAAGAAATTGTCACAGCAACCACTACTGAAAGTAACTTTCTTTTTATTACTTATTTGCAGCTCTATCTGTGTTAAATCTGTATGCTGTTACGCAATGTTCTCAGCGCAGAGAAACTTGCATCCAGGTGCCACCCTCCGATGGCATCCTTGCTGCAATGTAGCCATGCATGACTACATGACATGGGTAACAGCAAAGAAAAAGCAGTAGCAGCACTCAAGGCAGTATTAGTGACACCTACTGCCTCCAAGCGACTACAAACACTGATAAGGCAATTACTAGAAAACCAGCAAGGCTAGATATTTCAGTATGGACATTTCAGAAGGATTCCCTCAAGCACATGTGGTATCTGGCTTTTAACTGGTGTTCCCAGCAAGGTGACCAGCAGCAGATAATTGCTTAGTATGTATTAACCCCAGAAATTCGAAGTCCCTGTATCTTGTTCATTCCTTTCAAGGATATAAATGCAATAGTATCACATTTATCTCAAATAAAAGCAAATTGAGAGCACCCTAATCTGAGAAATGATAGCTGTTATGTCTCCTACCTTCCACTCCTCCCTTCTATATAAGCTTGGTCGAGAAAGCGACAGGGTGATTACAGCTTTATAAAACAGGGGTACAAACAGCAAATAACACAGAAATTAACAGCGAGTAGATACAACCTGATCTAACTTTGAAGTCAGCCTTACTTTGAACAAGAAGGTAATGATCAGATGATCCCCAGAGTCAGAGTCCAGACCTCCCTTCCAGTCTGAATTTCTCTACGAAGCTAATTCACTCTAACAGTGGAAAAAGCACAGAGTCTTTTCCACTTTGCCTGTCCAAGCTCGAGATATGTACCTTATGTTGCAGGATCTGAACATTCTGAACCAGAAAGCGATACGCATTGTACCAGGGCAGGAAGACATCCTTCAGTATATCCCTTACTCCTTCCTCCTTAAATCTCAGATTTTCTGCTCTTACCACAGGAGAATTGATCAGGTATAACCTGAAAAATAAGAATGCAATGCTTAAAAGCTTAAAATTGCATATACTGATAGAAATGCACTTAAACCCTAGAGAGTAAACCCTAGAGAGCTGCATAGCAAGATAAAGATACCCAAGGGAGCAGTTTCACACTAAGAACTCTAAGGAAGACAGTATTGTAAGCATCTAACACATTGAACACAGGACAATTTACTTCCTACTGCTCCAGAATTCTTTTTATGATACTGCATATGGAATTTGAATTTAAAATTTCTTTTTTATTCCAGAAGTTAATTGAAGTGATAACACATGCTCAGAGGCTATCACGGTAGAAACCAAACAGTGGACACATGGAATTAGTGTTCATCTTTAGAATGGCACCTATTGTTTTGGTAGTATTTTGAATTCCTTAACTATGACACAGTATATTCCTACTCAATCTAGTTAATTTCCTCAACTTTTATGAAAAGCTTTGGGCCCACTGCAAACACAGGACTGAAGAGCAAGGCAAAACAGGCAAATCCCAGTACAAGAGCAGAAATTAACATTTTCAAGAAAGACAGCCCCGAAAGAGGACAAAGGATGTACGTCCTACCAATATAAATGTGCCTCAGCTCCAGAAAGAGCTTTGAAAGAGCAAAGCAGAGGATTCAGGTGACACTGACTACTTCTGTCAGAAGAAGCCCTTCACAGAATCACGCCCACCTCAGCCAAGGAGCTGAAATCCACCCCATCTAGGGAGATCCTGCTCGGTTCAGTCTCTCTCAAGCTAACGGTTCCTCATTGCAGGGAGACAGACACGTCCCCCAGCTTCCTTCCTGGCTGTGAGTTCACAAAAAACTTTTTTTTTTTTTATACTCTATCCCATCTTCTTCCCTAAACAAATACTCCATATCTACAGTGTCAAACTGGTACCTATCAAGTTAACTCAAAAAGAAACTAGGACTTACCCAGGTATCAAAAAAACTTGAATACAAACTTGATTTAGATACACTTAATTTAATTTTCCTAATATGAAAAACAAACCAAACTTTTTTTTTATTTTAAAGATTGTAGCATTTCCTCAATAGAAATTTATTAACTCATTTTCTCACATTTTATCAACTTTTAAAATCATGATTCTAAACAAATATATCTTTACAGGCACTTCATTTAGGAGGCTTTAAAATCTTAACAGGGTTTGACACAGCACATTCAAGAATATCAGACCATAAATTCTTCCGGAGAGGGCTTCTTGCATAAAAACGAATACATAAAAATAGAGCTGCCACAGTAAACAGCGAGTAATGCAGCACAGAAATGGGCATGCACTGGGTTGCCAAGCATTGGACCAGGCTGCCCAAGGAAGTGGTTGAGTCCTCATCCCTGGAGAGATTTAAAAGCCATGAAGATGTGGCACTTAGGGCCATGATTTAGTGGTGGACTTGGCAGTTAATGGTTGGACTTAATGATCTTAAAAGTCCTTTCCAACCTAAACAATTCTATCATTCTATGATTATCAGCACTGTATTAAAAAAGTATTTTTAAACATATCTGAATTCAAATTATAAATTTATAGAAGTACAGAACAATTAAGCATGATAATGAACTAGTAAGTCCTTAAATGAAACAAGAATCTGTATATACTTATATTTAAACCAAACCTCCCATCACAATTATTTCTGTGCTTATTACTCATTTATTTCAGAAGTAAAACATAACTTTGCTCCAAATAAGAGACCTAGTCTGGCCTGAGGGTACGCCAGGATACTCCAGACCTTTTCCCAGTTTGGGACTTAGCTAGAACGATGACCACTTCAAACAGGCCTCCTCTGTTTTCTGCCTGAGGAGGCAGCAATGCAAACTAATCAGAATTGTGAAGGATCTGCTAAATTGCTCCTTTGCACCCACCTCAGCAATACTTGCTAGAGAATCTATCAGAATTCTTCTTAAAATAGCTTTCAGCATGAGAAATTAAAGAAAACCTAGCTCTGCAAGGCTTGGTTTTTTTGGTTTGTTTTGTTGTTTTTTGGGTTTTTTTGTTTGTTTTTCTTTAAATATAGCAGTCCTACACTGCCTTACAGTATGTTGATGTTAAAAAAAAAATACTAATTTCCTGAATTATTCCAATGCAAAAACACTTACACCTACTATATGGAAAGAAAAATAAGGCACCCAATAAAGGAAGAGTTCTCTCAATTTAGTTATACCTAGCGATATTACCCAGTGGGCAGAAACCAAAACCTTCCTCAAATCAAGCCAATATTATCAAGTTGTCAAACAATGTGTGAAGAACAATACAGTAACATCCTTTTCATCTCTCTAAAACAGTAGTCTGAGGCATTATGCTATTTCTTTTGCATTTTAAGAATAGATTGAGAGGAGAATGTTACACATCCCTTCTAACAGCAATACTTACCTCAGGATACATTAAAGCAAAGGTCTTGTAAATATTACAAGTATGTCTCTTTCTGACATACTTCAACTTTGACAGCTATCCAACCCAAGCCACAGGTCTTAGGAATATTGAAATATAACTGGTTTTGACAATTCTTACAGATTTCACGCAACATTCCAGTTTCAGGAAGTCTAAAGTTGGGTTAAATTTACTGTGTTGTTATTTCTCCTGTTTGCCCTTTCCGTTCAATTCCTCATTCATTTAAACAACTTACATCTATCTCTTCTCCTGATCTATTTATCAAGCTACCGCTGAGAATACTTCAAAGCTGTAGTTAAAAAAAAATAAATCATATACATGTACTGCAAAAGCTAAAGTAACTCTGCAGGGAAACAGTGCCAAGGAAAAAAAACTCAGTTGTAGATTTTTCTATAAACAGAACACATGAAGCGCTTCAGTGAATAAAGCAGAGACAACTGAATTGCAGGGCTCCTTCCATAAATGAACCTAGTCTGCAATGCTTTTTACTCTCTATGTGGGCGTATGTATAAATAAATGTGACATTAAAGAATGAGTACACAGCAGAAAAATGAATTAGCTTTTCAGAAATAAAAAAACATGAATAATGAAAGTGTAACTTCTGGTGTTTGAGATTTTTGTTTTGTTTTATAAAAAAAGGCAGATTTTCTTTTAACAGAAACATCACCTGCTATTTAAAAATCTCCATGAGTAACTTCAACCCTTCTCACTCATTGTTCCAGTTACCAATTCACTGATATTCTGCTAATACACCATGACTATTTGTAAAGAACAATCTTGATCAAATTGAAGAAATCCACCTAATTCATACATATAGGTATCACCTTCTCAAATATGTATGAGAAAATTTACTGTCTTTTAAATGCTAAAGCTTGAAACAATAAAAGACCTTCACATCTATTTTTTTCAAAATATCTAGAACAAGCAACAACCATCTTTCTTAAATAAACAAAAAACCACAGTACAAGCTTCCATTCAGCCCAGTCATTACCATGTAACATATATTTCAAGGTGTTGTAACATACAATTTAATGTGAGTGATAGTTTAACGTTTTCTTATATATCGCAAGAATTACAGGGCTCTTGAGAACGCGTAGTAGTGTACTCCTGCAGTTATTAAAATGTCTTCATTGTACTTTTACCTCAAGTTACCACTTCATGCATGCAGTTATTGCATCTAGCCAAAGTACTTGGTGACTGCATAATTATGTTTATACATTACTATAATTTTAATGAAACACTTGAACTGTGTTTAATCTCTGTTTGACCAGGACAATTTATATATACACATTAGGCTGCTCCACTTCTGCTTTTCTGGTTTCACTACTATTAGGTACATACTATACATTTATATCAACAAAAAAATAAATGCTTTCTCTTTAGAAAATGTATAGTATAAGTAGCAAACAAACATTTCTGTACATTCGACAGTAATCCTTCCCTAAAATAACTATTTAACAGTAAACTAATAGTATTGTTCTCAAAGATTTTATTCAAATTTTCACAGGGTCAACTCAGACTATTAGCTGCAATAGCAGACAGTTTTGGCTCAAGCAGAAGCATTCTGTACAAACTGGATGCACATTTTCTGATGAAAGCTCTCCAGTCAGCGCATCAGCCTTGGTTGTTTCCTGCCCATAATTGTCAAAAACTCCTGATACATGTCTGCTATGAACAGAAAGCTAACATATCAGAAGGTACATTAATTAAAGAAATCCTACCTTAGTGCATCAGCTCCATAACTATTGACAATACTCATTGGATCAGGGTAATTCTTCTTCCTTTTGCTCATTTTTTGGCCATCACTAGAAAATATCAGAATTTAGGCATAAATTCCCAGAATTCTTGTAATACACAGATAAAGAAAAAAGGGCCTTTAAATCCCGCTTAATTTTTCTGTCCTACTATGTTCTTGGTAGCATAGACATAATTATATATTAGCACATCATTTCAATATGACTGTTGAACACACGAGAGCAACTAAAGGAAAAAAAAACCCAACCCCACACCAAACACCCAACCCAAAAGAATCCCAAGTTACAAATCTAAGCAGGAAATCAGGAAATCTGTCTTTCCTACCAAAGCTGAGGGAAGATGCACTTGTTTTGAATCAAATGTGAAACCCTCCAGCCCACTGACAAAGCTTTATATGAAAATAAAGGGAAACAAATAGAATTACCTTAGTTAAAATTACATCTAAAATTATAATCCCCTTTATCCTGCATAACAGGTATAATTTATTTCCTATTCTTTCTTATCCTGACTCGTTCCTCATTTTCTCTCTCTCTAGGAAGGACTAATGCTGCTACAAAGAACCTAGCGCAACAGATAGCTGAGGTGTGTAAACCTCACACTCTCAGCTGCCTCTTACCTCCTGGAACACCGATATCTCCCTGGCAAGTCTTACCAGCTCCAAAGTCCATTTCAGATTTAATTTACAATTTGCAGGGACTTATCTGAAATATTCTTTGACTAAAAATCTGTTCAGAAGAGAACTGATATACCAACCTGGCAAGAACAAGGCCATTCACAATTACATTCTTGAAAGGAGGCCTTCCAAAAAGAGCAGTGGACAGCACCAGCAAAGTGTAGAACCTGAAACAAGAGACAACGTAAAAGTGACTTTCTAAATATGCCAAAAGTCTGCATGTCCTTCATTACAAAAGAAATTTTTCATTACGTTGTTTCACTCTAGCAAAGTTAAATTTTAAGTATGTGGAACATTTATGTGGCAAAGACTCAGAAGGGGAACTTATTTTAAGTAGACCTTTTTCCTTTTTGTAGCATATCGTGCTGTTTCCTCAGCTGTGATCTACTAGTCCAAGAAGGCTCAAACATTGCAATAGTAAGCCTTAGGAAGGTGATGAAGAAAATTGTAGCATTTTCGCCTTTAATACAGAAAAGAGAAAAGTCCCTAAACAAGCTCCCTACTTGCTCACTGTAAACTGCTGAACACAGGATCAGTCAGGCACAAACACAGCAGACAGGACTGGCACACTTTGGGTGTGTGTGTGTTAATGTGTGTATTCTTCAACCTAGGAGAAGACAGAAGAGTTACTTGCTGGGAGCATAAAATTAATTTAGCTAAAGTGAGCAGAGCCTCCTTCTGATCAAACAAACTTAGCTGGTTGAATTAGCCGTCACTAGAAAATACGAGAATGTAGGCATTCCCCACAACAAAGGGCTGTAGGGGATCCCCCCCCCCCTCCATTTGGTGTGTTTACAATACCTGTATAGACTATGACACTTCAGAAATCAGTGATGGAGCAGGCAAAGGCACTGATTGTTCAGTATGTCGATAAACTATCATAGCTGAGAAATTAAATGGAGGTGCAAGATGATGTGATAATTTCACACTCAGGAGTCAGATCCTTCACCAAAGGAGGTATATATGAGCTTCTGTAACCGCACTGCTGGTAGTTACTTTTAAGAAAATAACTGGAGGGCGGGCCACAGCTTTCCTGGTTAAAAATAAGTATCACACTGACAATTGCTTAGCAACCTTAAAACAGCAGATGATCATACAAAAGCTAATTGATTTAGAGTAAGGCATGGGAGGTTATGCCTCAGAACTACACATGTGCATGAAGATTTAGTGGAGAAACGCTTTAATATAAAAAAAGTCCACCTGTATATTCTCAAGTAGTTTTTGTCAAAAAGCTGCCTGTAATTGCAAAAATCATTATTCTGACACTTGAGGGTCCAAAGCTCTGTAAAGGTTGCTGTGTGCATTACTGCATTTATTAAGTGGCTTACATGGCAACTCCGATGCTTCTCCCTCAGACAGGCTTTTAACTCTCAAAATCACCTCAATTCACACTGCAGGATACAAATTCTCCTTATTAAATTGCATTGTAATTTCATGAATTTTAACCAGCGCTCCTCTACCTGCACACAAACAAATGCACTCAAACCCCCCCATCTTAATTTTTAACCTTCCTAAGAAAATCCCTAAACACAAACATCTGAGCATTTACTCAGATGACTGACACCTCAAGCCTACAAGACGGAGAGTTCATTACAAACACAGTAGTACTTCTCTAGTACTTAGTAGGAAGGTACCTCATTGACAAACTCCCATCACTTTCTGCAAACTGGCCACAAATTGTCCTATTGGAGCAGGTGCATTTGCAATTAAAAAGAACAAAGCAGAACCAACTACAAGAGATTTCAATACTGTTTGTATTGGGAAAATTGTACAGACTGTGGGCACTTAAAAAAATACATCCAAGAACTTTCACAAATTTTTTATGCTATTTGCATTCTCAAACCTGGTGAGCCTCAGCAACGAGGTATCTTAGTTGATGACAGTTACGAGACTGTCTTGGATATCCTGTGACCCACTGGTTTACACACCATTCTGACATAATGCTTCTCATTATTTTACAGATTATGCTGTTTAAATAATTCACCTCATTCACTGAATATTTTAAGGGAGTGTCTCTCTGCACCTTATTTTTGAAATATCTTGCCTACAGATACATTTGTTTCTGACAGCTTTCTTGAATTACCTCTGCTGCTTCATCTTCCATTCACCAAATTTCAGCCTGCTTCTAGTTTTGTCCTTGCAACTATATAGCTATCAGCCAAAACAATACTGAAAACCACCTAACTCCAGAAAATAAGTCTGCTCCTTTGCTCTTCCCTCCTCTTCCAATCTCCCCAAAAGAGAGAAAGCATTACCTCCCCATTTTCTTCTTTCTGAACAATCGTGGGTAAATTCATAATCCTGTGGTTCAAGCCAAAACCCTTCAGCTGTGAATTCCCTTTACGCCACTACATTCTGACCATGACTATAAATCTTGTTGCATCTCCCTTTATACCACCAGAGATAGAGCCTTGCCTACCAATCTGTCCAGACTGACAGTCTTGCACCCAACTAGCATAAGATTTTTTCTTCTCTGGCCTTAACAAATATAATTCAGCTCTTTCTCATATCTGTGCAGAAATTCATTAAAAAGATCACTCTCCTAACTCATGACCTTGGTCAAATTGATTTTCCCCTTGTCTCACTTCACTTTCTCCCCTTCTCTGTTGAAACAGAAGCCACTGGATCTCCACCGCCTGAGCCTTTTACTACCTACCAGTCCTCACTTGACATCAGCTGTAGTCTCTGACATGACACAAACCCAATCTTCATCCTGAATCTTAACACTTTATATGGAATGCTTGAAATAAAAACCACAAACTATGCTCTTAACACTCCAGAACTCACCAGCTTGTTGTTCACATAAGCCTATTATGCTATAGCACTGTCATAGTAGCAGAAAAATACATGTATTTTCTCTTCAACTTATCCTCATTCTTCCAAGACTTAGGAAAAGGGTACCTAAGACCCTAACAGTTTTAGAATAAGAACCCTTCTTAAGAACACCCTGAGTCAGCTTTACCTTTTACCAAAAACCCCCACCACCTCACACCTTAATTCCTTCCTTCTTTCACAAAACAGAAGTGCTCTTTTGCAAATCACAGAACACTAGCTGTTATCAAAGCACCAGCTTATTAACAGGCACGAGCACCGTGGGAAAGGTATAAGCATTACATATTGAGGCAAGTGTTTCGATATTCCACCCACAAACAGATGAGACAGACTTGAGTATGGTAGAGACTTGCAGTAACTCTAGTGCTGATGTTAAAAACAAAAAGCAATCTACTCCAGTTTGCAGTGTGAAAGTCTCCATTTGCACATTGCCTATGGTACACAACACAAGGGTGTGGGCTCAAACAGAAGCACAGCAGGTTATGTCTACAACCACAGAATCACTGCTGGCATTAGCACTAGCTTGGACTGCTCTTCTTATTTTTTCAGGGCCAATCTTCAGCTGAATTAGTGAGATCATTCAGTTCAGCCTACTAAGGAAAGGGAAAAAAGCTGCCTATCCACAGGTTACATTTACTATTTAAAACAGAAAAGAATGTTATAAACCAGAAACATGATAGTGCATCTGGATGTTGCCCTGCACTTAAGTTCAGATTAATATCATACTATAAAAAGGCCAGCTTGTGTAAAAATTACAAATACATTCTTTAATGGCACTAGAGAGCTTCATTGAACACATATGAGATCAGACTTATCTTTTCATCTGTCATGCCTCCCACACATGCTTCAAAGGACAACACTAAAAGAAACACTGCAGTAAGTGTGTGTGACACATACTAATCCGCTGTGACATCCCAATCTCAAATAGCTAAACCCTGAAACCTAAAATTTATCATTCCTCCTATATTTTTACTGGAATTGTAACAACCAAGAATAGATATTGTATCTACATAAAATTCCCCAGCTATTTTTAATTCTGCTGAACTTTTACAATTCTGTAGCTCCCTTGCACAGTGTAAGTATGATTACATGTTGTTGATTTTTTTCTTCCATTTTTTTGGCATCTAAATTACAATAAATGCCCTTTTATCTTTATAAAATGTAGGAGGAAGAAATGAGTTTCTGACCATGCCTTTTGCATGCATTTTATACATCCTTATTGTGTTCTTTCATTTGTCTCTTTTCTTAAAAAAAAAAAAAAAAGCACAAATTTCTAATTTTTTTCAGACAGAATAAAAAAAAAAAGATGTAAAACTAAGGGTTTTATTCTCCTTTTGTGGGCATAATGAACAACATTGCAGAAAGACTAAGACATGGAATCACTAATATTACAACTTTTTAATCAGCAATTTTTCTCCATTCCTTCTTCATTCTAACACTGTACTAGCCTGCCCCAGTTCCCAAAGCACAGCTGCTGCAGAGAAAGCGGGTTTTTTCCCATATAAACAAAACCTATCACTTTTCTTCAAGACGAAACAGGTATTATTTAAGTATATAGTAGATAACATTCAATTTTATATTTAATATTTCCTAAATTAGCATTTGTCAAATTAACAGTGTTGTATCCACATGCTATACGCAACAGTAAAGAAAGCAAAGTAAATGAAGAAATGTAGGGGTCACTGTGTATACTGGATCCAACACTGCTTGAAGAGCAGCAAGCACAAAACAGTGACCTGCAAATGAGATCAGGATGTCTACTGCTGGGTTTCATGCTACTCAACAGTACTTAGCTGTATACTAACACTGAAAAGCACCTTGGCTATTGGCTAATAGGCTGTCATATACAGTTGTGGAAAGCACAAAGTTTAAGACCAATGCAAACAGATGGCCTAACAAATACTACTTTGGGGGGGGAGGAGAAAGAGAAGTAAAAAAAAAAAAAAAAAAAAAAAAAAATCAAAATCACTATACATGTAAGAGGCCAGTTTTAACTAAGTTCATCAGGTTGCCCTAATTCTGACCTGTCTGAAGTACTGCTTTGAGGACCCATTACAAACATAATGTATAGCACTCACCAGGTAAGGGGCAGTTATAACCTGAGAAATATTTAATATGCCATGAGGAGTCCAAGTTTCACTAAGCAAGATTGAAGTGGTCCCTCCCTAACTGCCAGACTTGCAGACGTAACTTCCAATTTGAGGACCTAGATAATTTTTTGCATCACAAGTAAGGGGTTGAAAAGCAAAGACACCTTTCGCTACATTCATGAAACTTACTTCTATTAGCACTATGCCGCAAATCTTTCCTTGCTCAAGCCTCCTGGCTTTGAGAGCATTTATAAACCTTGATCTCAACTTCACAAACACACAAAAGTGCACCTCTTACTGCTTTGTGTTGGTTGTTGGTTTGTTGGGGGAGTAGAGGAGTGGGCAAAGGGAGGTGCCAACTATGCTCCAGAGGAATTTAGTTTATTTAACTCTAATAACTCAAGTTACTGGATGGAAGAGTTCTACTTGCACATAGTCAAATGTACTAATCCAGAAAACACAAAAATTAATCTTAAAAATCTGTTGGTTTTCACAGACAACCTCAAGCTTCAAAAATAGAATAAACACTTAAAAATGCCAAAACCAAAACTATATGTATACACGCATGTTGGTACAAGAACATTACTCAAAAATCTGGGATTAGAGAAAATTTTTCAGGAATGATTGAAAAGCATTTATCTAGAGAGAAATCAAATACACAGATGAAGTTTACAGTTAGAAAATTCGATTTTTGCAAACTATAAGATCTTAAGAACATAAGGTTTGAGTTAATTTGTTTTTTCCTTACTCATATAAGCCCAAAATTAAAATTAAAATCTAATCAGGGGGTGGGATGGCGTGGTGGAATTACTAGCCTATACATTGGCATGAAATCCTGAAAACATTGACTTCTGTTTCAACTGACTCAATAGCTGTTCTGTTTCTAGTAGATAACTCAAGTTCTACAATAATTCAGCCGCTGAGATTCTTCCTTACCAGGCCAAAGACCTGCCCTATTACCTAATGATGTTTTCTACAAGAGCCAGGAAGATTGCTTGCTAACATGGAGTCCATCTGCAACGTTTTTGTTCACCAAGCTTTAGAACACCTTGCATTTTACTGAAAAAAAGAAATCACTTATCTCTACAACATTAAAGGATCATCCAGATCTAATAGTGTTAGACACAGGGCAATAATATCACAAAGTGGCAGAAAATTACCATCCTCTTGTTTGGTCAATGCCTTCAGCAATGAAGTCAGCAGGGAAAGCATCTTCAAGTTCTCTTTTGTTTTCAAATGGATAATGGACTTGTGCATAAGGCATGCTTCCACTCTCAAACCAGCAATCAAAAACCTCAGGGACCCGGTGCAGTAAGCCCTTGCCACAGTGTGAAGGGATAGTTAGGTGATCAATACTATGGGAAAGAAAAAGATTAACAAATTCTTAACAAAAACACGAATTACCACAAAAAGTTGATGTTATGCTTGCATATTAGGTATGACAGGAGTTTTGGTTTTTATTTTAATGATTATTCAAAAAGGTCAGCATTTCCTTTGACATTTTTATAATTTAAAAGCTATTTTAGAGATTTATTTATTTATTTATTTTTAACAGTGTCCAAGACAGAAGGAAGGAAAAGTTGTACATATTAATTGCAAGTCCTCTTACTTCTTTTCTGTTTTCCCTAAATCTGTTTCCCAGGTTTGGGCAAAGAAAACCAGTATTTTTTTATGTCTGCTCAACTATTTTTAATAACTAGTTAACAGTCTCTGTGACCAACCTTTCTCGATGGAGATCAGTGACTTTCACTCCAGACAGCTCTTCCAATTCTGCCATCGAACCAATACAAACTACCTGTAAGAGACATTCAAGAAATTTAGTCAGTTATTTGCACACAGTAGCAATTATTTTATTTTTTTTTAACATTAGACAGGAGAGTTACAGGTCACCCAGTACCGTCTAAAGTAGCTGATAAAGCAGAGAAGCCAGTAAAAATTTTGTACAAGGTCCCCTTCTTCAATCTAACAAAGCAGCAGATGATGTTAGAGACCAATGGCCTGATTTAATACAATTCATGTCAGAATAATTGAAGACTTCGAAGAAGCAGCATGTTGTCAGGTATCAAAAAAGGCAGGGTTTTGCTGTTTGGGTTTTTTTTTATTTTTCCAAACAACCCAGAACACAATCATCTCTGAAAATTCAACAATCCTGACTTTTATACAGATAGAAGTTTCAGATCCCAGGCTCCTCTTCTGAAGCTAAGGCAAGCAGCTAAATCACTCATAATTGAGGATAAGCGTTCCATCCCAAGTACACTAAACTGTTCATGTTAATGGCTTCTTATTTAAAATGAAAAAAGTGTCACAGCCTGTTGTTAAGAAAGGTACTGACTTTTCTTGGGTTTGTTGCATCAAAACACTACCTAAGAAAAAAAGCAAAAGGTTTCAGCAAGAGACTTGCATCAACATCATGAAATGTTGATGAAACAAATGATTCTGAAAAAACTCTATGTAGGAGACAAGGAGAAAAGCAAAGCTTTCTTTGCTTTATGTTTTAATCAAGTTTAACCTTCCCAGAGCCCTGTGGTCTTCTCTCATCTGGCAGGATTCACAAGCCGCAAGCTCCAGTACAGGTCTGGATTTTGGAAATCCAGTCCCACACGCTACCAGTCCAATTTAGAATTGCCATGGAAAAAAACAGGCTTTGACAGATCTGACAGGGAAGGAGTTAAATGCACCCACGTAAAGAAGCTGTAAGTAGGCTAGACATTTTTCACTAAGATAACTTTCTAAGTTGCTCTTAGGCTACAGTAAGTCAGAGTACTGCTCAATTCCTATAGCTAGTCTTAAATACACGCATATGTATATGCACACAGAAATTGTGATGAACGAAAAGGTTTTGGTGTATTTCATTCCAAAAAACTGTCATGAATTACAGAGAAGATAAAAACTCAGTCAGATTTCAATTTTCAGCCATGATTTTCCTAGCCTGATTCAACTGCTGATCTGCATTACTGATCATTGTTAAAGTAGTTTTGAAATGTAACTTTTTCATTACTTACCTATTTATCTCATTTTTCTATAGGAAGTGAAGCATTACAATGATTACAACAGTCAAGTACAACAGTCTGCAGTTTGCCTAGCAAACCACACCAGGGGATTGATCCCAGTTAAAAACACAACTTTATCAACAAACTATTTTTAACCCAGATCTGTTCTTCATTCCCTGTGTGGCCCCACAAGCAATCACATAAGCTCAAGTGAGCAGGCAGCAGGTGCTGAGCTCAGCACTGCTGAGCAGAAGAAAAGGTTTTAATAGCAGCATGGGTAAAAAAAATACTCCTGGATACACGGATTCCTTCATCTTCGCTAACCTTAATATTTGAACATACTTTCACACTATGCTCTAGATTAGAAGCTGCCCCTTAGTTGCTGCTTTTCAACCAAGCATTTCAATACATAAGTAAAATTCTGAATATTGGATGCATCTGCAGAACTGCACCCAGCAGAACATATTCATAGAAGCAATAACCTCATGACCACATGAAAAATCCAGCAACCACCAGAAGAATGCAGATACCACCATACTGAACAAGACTGCCTCTGTCTTACAGAAGGATGGAGCTACTCTGTCCCAAGGATAGCTCAGTAGGTACTGGAAGGCAAGAGAACATACAGCAAGTAGATGCTAATCAAATCCAATCCCTCATTAGGCCACACCCACTCATTTCTGCAAGGAACAAACTAATTTATGCTCTCAAATTAAAGCTATTGCTTTGGATACGTTTCTTCAACAGCAACATCTGCTTTAGTAGCCTGGCCCCTACCAGTCACTTGTTATTCCTCTATATCATTTTTCAGGCACATCAACTACAAAACCAGCTATACCAACATTTAATAATAGACAGCAAAGACTGAAATAAATAGGATGGGACTGGGAGCTGTTCAACCCTGTTTCAGCATCATAGAGACCTAATGTGAAATCAGAGATCAAGGTTAAATACTACTAATGAAATGAACAGCAGCATTATATCCGGGATTATCCATGTAAATAGGAAGAATAAAGCCATCCGGCAGCATTCATGGACCTCGATGTTCCTGTGACATAGTTCTGCAGTCCCTATTAAATAAAAATGTTTACTTCTATTGGTTTGTTATTTCAGCTCTGTTAAGTACCTATAATTGAAGAGTAAGTGTTCATGGAAAGAAAGAAGTCCAAGCAGTGCGTCAGTATATCAGCAAGACATACTGGGATCTTCAGAAAGCATCTTCTGAATAGTAATTAGTAAAACAAATGACTGCTAAGGTCATCTAAAAGGGACATTCTTAATGCAGCCTCAAAGCAGGCTGGAAACAGGCTAAAGAAGTTCCCTCACCCTTCACAAGAACACAGCCAGGGTCCTCCCATTCCAAATCTGTTATGCAAGGCTGAGCGCACCAAAACTAGTGGAGGGTTAACAGTTTACGTGAGTGACAGACAATGAAACAATCAGAGGATTTCTGTAACATCACTGAATATTTAATACTATAATTTGTATGTAAGTCCTAAAAAATTAGCCTATGTCCACTTTATCAGCTTGAGTGCTGTGTTAAAAAATTTTATCATCTAATCCAAATGAGATGTGTTCCTCCACTGAGGAAATCATTGATAATTGAGAGTTTAAAATAACATGTCTGCAAAAATGTGGTAATAAACACAAGCTTCAAAATTTAACTTCCATTATGTGTCTCTACCTGATAATTATGCTAAAATAAAACTGAAAACTGTGGGAAACCAGGTATTTGTAATAAAATTCACTTTAATATAAATTAATTCACCTTACTGTATATTAAATACGGAACTGTTATTACTTCTCCAGGATTTAATATGTACAGCATAATTGCATGTGACAAAGCGTTCTTTTGGAACAAGACATGAAGAGGAGGCTCTGAAATCTCACATGGCACTAGGCTGCGGTAAAACCAAAGTCAGGAAATTTTGAGTGAATACGATAGGAGAGCAGATGTCACTTAGGCCTTAAGTTCCACATCAGTTCCAATGGTATTTAGTTTGTAAGCTATATCCTGCATGCATAAAGAGAGGGTGAATATTAAAAAAACCCTAACCCGAAATTTAGCATGGTCCAGAAGCCATACTTGACTACTGAAGCATGACATTCAGACTCCGGAGTAAACAGAAATTTAAAACATCTATGGATAAAAGTAATAGATCTGTTGGTATTTCTATCATTATTCAGAACACCATGCCCTGAGGAATATTTGCAGCTAACTTCAAAGGAAAGGTCAATCTTCTAAGCTAAGCATTATATTATTATTAAAAAACCCCAAATCAAACCTAAAGAAAGCAAAAAAAAATCTGTATATACAGGAATAGAAACATTGGGAGACTGGACCAAAACCGAAATATTATTAGAGGCAAGGTGTGGGAGTAATGGAATCTTTACACAATCTTTTTCAGCTGTAGAATGAAGTCTTGAAATACTTCAGCACAAAAATGAAAGCCTTTTCTCTACCTAAAAAAAACCCCATTATACCAAACAAGGGATTTAAAAGTTTAGTTTGAAGACTTGTGGTTTATACCTAAAAATTTCGAATGTTAAAAACTGTTATATGAGAGACTGAAGCACTTGGTTTGCCAGTAGTTTACAAACATGCTCATAGCGTAAATAGAATTCAAATGCCAAGGCCTTCTGAGATACTTTAATCATAATTGCAAGGAGTAACTCCCTCCTTCCCCAAATATCTCCCTGCCTATCAGCAAAATTCCAACAGAGAGGAAATAAAAAATGCTTTATGGTGCACATCTAAGCAATAGGGCAGTTTAAGACAATAATTTTCTAGCATACGTTTTCCTGTTTGAGGTCTTCCACATCTAGAACAAGAAGTAAAACTTTTTCAAATCAAGGGAAATAAAAACAACGGCTTGGGATGCTGCCATCAGTGTTTACCTTCCACGGACATCCTGACACTAATTAGCATTTCCTGCTTCCAGCATGAGGAAGATTTGTCATACAAGTCTAACAGAACTAACCCACACAGGAAAAAAAATAATTTATCCTCAGAACAGTTTTAGATTTGGTATTTTGACACTTAGAAAACAGCAGTCATCAAAACTGTGTGAAGTATTCAGTTGTGCAGTTAGCTTTATGCTACCAACTGCAGGGTACCTCACAAGTTCAATGAACTCATTTCTAGCATTCCCATTATACACTTTCATCATTCCACTAGATTCACATTTTTACAGTCTGTTACATTCACATTTGTAGCACTACAAATATATATTTTCACTGTTCGACTATGGTGGACTTGCTTTTACGTCTTCAGTAATTCATTTGGCTTGAAGTAACTGAGCATCAGAATTTCAAAAACAGACTGAAAGGACTGAATAAAAAAAAAATCTTCCTTGCCATTTTCTCACTGCATTTGTTATTTCCATTAGATTTACCATTACTGCAAATTATTCCCAGGGAGCCAAGATTAGTTCTAATATAAAAACCAAGTAAAATTGCTTGCCGTTTTCAAGCAAAAGCTAGAAAATGTGTATGGGCACACAAATGCATGCATACATATTCATATATCTATCACCTATTATAGATACACATATACTGTTAAGACGTATTAACAGAACTTAAGACTGCAGCAGCTGAAGATATAACAGTCTATCAAAATAAGCAAATTACATATGCAGATAGGCTTTTCTGTCAACTAGAAACCTTTGTTTTCTTACTCACCTCTTCAAAATCATTGCTGACCCACAAAGGGATGGGTGTTCCCCAGTACCGGTTTCTAGATATAGCCCAATCTCGTGCCTCTTTAAGCCAGTTCCCAAAACGCTTCTCCCTCACAAAATCCGGAACCCTGTTCCGAAAACAAGAAGTGTTCTTTTATCACTACATTCCACTTAAAGAAAGCTAGTAAGAATGCTTATATTTTATTTAATCCACTATATAAGTTCATTTCAGCACGTTGCTTAAATTGGAACACATTTGTATTGCTGCACTGGCAATTCCAAGGCCTATAGACTTTGCTGCCAAAGTAACACCATTTCCTCTGCTTTCTTTGGTCTTCAAGTAAGCAATAGAAGTTGGAAAATACCGTATTTATTTTACTCTCAAATAACTCAGTAAAAATGTGTGCAACATACAATAGACTCACTAAGGATAAAACAATGTTCAAAAATCTACAAGGTAGTCTAACATTGGAGGATTAGGGCTAAGGGTAGATAACAATACTACTGTGCTTTATTTTACATACAGGAAAAAAAATACCAGACACTATTTATAGTGCTAAATGAAATTACAAAGTTTAAAAAGCTTGGAGTAAATGCATCAAAAAGTACCTTGCATTATGCATGAGCATCCAGGTATCTGCACATTACTTTTAGACTCCAAGAAAAAAAGAAATCCCAGGTTGATATATGCTACAAAAAAGCCTTTTCACACTATATATCATCTCCACTTTTAATTCTCCGATTAAAAAACAAAACACCACCAAACAAAAAAAAAACCATACCGATGCTCGCTAAAAAACTCATTACGAGCACTAATGGGCTCTGAGGGATGTTAAAGACAAATCTTCACCATATGAAAATGTTTTGGAGCCCAAAGGTTAACACGAGAATCTGATGCCTAGCAAGTTTCCTGGATATGCTAAACAGCCTGATGTTTTGATTTGTTTTATCTTATGATGTAAACAAATAATTAACGATTTATACAATTATTATATAGCAGATGAGGAAAAACAATGAGTTTTGAGGTCAACAATATACCCCCTTCATGCCTAAAGGTGCATTTAGAAATACCAGCCTCAAATGAAACACACACAGGAAGAAAAACCTTAAGATACCCAAGATGCACAGAAGCTGTGAATATAGAGCTAACAGTCACAGAATCACAGAATGGCAAGGGTTGGAAGGGACCTCAGGAGATCATCCAGTCCAACCCCCCTGCTAAAGCAGGTACTCCTAGAGCATGTTACACAGGACTTTGTCCAGGTGGGCTTTGAATATCTCAAGAGAAGGAGACTCCACAACCCCCCTGGGCAGCCTGTTCCAGTGCTCTGTCACCCTCAAAGTACAGAAGTTTTTCTTCATATTCCACTGAAACCTCTTATGTTTCAGTTTGTGCCCATTGCCCCTTGTCCTGTCACTGGGCACCACTGAGAAGAGCCTGGCTCTGTCCTCGTGACATCCACCCTTAAGATATTTGTATGTGTTGATGACGTCCCCTCTCAGTCTTCTCTTCTTCAGGCTAATAATATAAATAACTCTAGAATTGAGTCATTGAGTCATGACAATGCCATGTTGAGATCTAAAGACTTCTTGATGCCAATGTTGCCTCAGGTGGATAAAAAGTACTGTTAAAAGGCTCACTAAGTACCAGCCTGAAGTTCCACACCTTCACCAGTCATTTCTAGATTTACTTTCAGCTACAAAGTTATCTCCTGTAACATTTCTTAAACAAAAATGTAGTATAAAAAAATATTAAACAAATTCAGTGACTAATGTTTCACATGACATCCATATCCCTGCTTTAAAATTTAGACACGTATACAGGCTTTCACAATTTGTTTTAGAGCAGGACTCATTACTATTAACTTTTTGCTGTGACCTTAAGAGACACTCTCCCCAAACACAAGTGGAAACTGTACGAAGATCATTAGCATTTGCCTAACATTCCACTAATGTGGAAAACTTCTCTTTACATCACTCCTAAACTAGTTTCCATTTTTCAGAAGTTGTTAGACACTGATTAGGTGAAATTATTAGTCCCATTTAACATAGCTAGAGGCTGAACAATCCCCCAAAGACATTAAAATGCTAAGAGTTTCAACTCTGCCTCCTCAAAACATGCATTAAAAATTAATTTTATCCCCAAAGTGGACATTAACCACAAAAATGTATGTGGTGTGTTATCTCTCTCTCTGAGCTATGAAAGCATATAATTTACCTCTTCTGGTAAAATTGTCTGACCCTGCTGTCAGTTCTTAGCGGAACATAAAACACAAACCACTTCATCTACTATGAACCACATTTGCAACAATGATTTGTGGCACTTTAGAGGTACAATACAGAAATAACACTGACAGCTATCAAATAAAATAAAAAGAGCCTGTGTATTGAATACACTTTGAGCCCAGTCAAAGAGTGTTACTTAAACCAATTGGTTCTTACCGCTGCGCAGATGCTGCCCATACATGCTACCCAGGTATCAGTGGATACAGTCTCCAACTGGGAACAAGCTGGAGAAGCTATCTGCTACAGAGAACAGCCTTGCCAGTCATGCAGTTCTTCAAGACCACAGCCTGTTCCTCTTATTTAGTCTCACTAGATTTAGCTACAGATATTTCAGTCTGACACTTCTGACTTACCTACATATCATAGGAAAAAAAAATTAAAAAAAAGACACACCTTCTATTTCAGTATTTCACTAGGCTGGGAAGACTATAGAATAGAGTATTCTCAACAATGTGGTTACTAACACCTGATCATTATATTACACCAACTCCAGGTTAGTGTTTTTTTTCCCCATTTCTTTTTAATCTTCTCCTAGATATTTTCTTGGTATACTTTTCCTGTTAAACTTTATTAAAGATAACATCCTGCCACAGGTTTATATTATTAGGTAAGGAAGCATTTTTTACTCTTCCAACTACAGAAAGCAACAATTCCTTAAATTTGCAAAAGGTTGTTTTACTCAACCAAGGAGACTGAGGGCAGCCTGAGGAATGCTGCCCGCCAGTGAATTCTGCACCCCTTTCTCCCACACAGTAACTGCAGAAACTTGGCCTCCCCCCGAGACTACGCTATAGCATATTTAATCTGTCAGCCCACAGTCTTCCTCATAATTCCCTGTTAATTTTTCCATCTGAATTCCCAAGTACATTGCAAACAGGATTGTGACTTTGATAAGACCGTGATAAACCCATGAATAACTACTGACATAACTCCTCAGCTTTCAGGACATTTTGGGGTATGTTAAACACCACTCACCTAAACCCAAAAGCTGAGAAGTCGCCTGAAAGTTAACAGCTGTGCAATTTGCCAAAGTACAAACACTGATCCCTGTGCATCAAAACTGTCCTCACAGCACAGATATTTAGACACTTTAAAAAGAATAAAAAGACAAAAACAAAAGCAAGGCCACACAAATAAACATTCCCATTTTACAACACAGAGGCATGAAAAAAAAAGCCCTTTCTCATATGCTAATATAGCATGGTTTTCACATTCAACCAGGTATCTGTCAGAAACCCCCTTCAGCTTGAAAGCACAAAATTTCATTTTTATGCTGGTCACTCCACTGAATTTACAGTTGGATTGACAAGCAAGGTGATTAGTGCTGCAGCTCATTTAGAGCAGCCCACTGCTAACGGCACCGAGCAGATTCTGATCTCAGAAAAGGCCAAGCTCCAGCATTAAATAGTTCCACAAGTTTTCAACTGAAATCAAAGCAGCAACTTCTCTCCTAATACAATCCTGCTGCAGCTCCTAAAACTGTGCTGTTAGAAACAGGGTTTTTTTATTTCCCAACTAGTCTGCAATTTGTGTTGGTGTTGATCTCCAAATTTCTCCGCAAAATGACACAGATAGGATTTTGTACTTCTTTCTCAAACACTTCGCAAGGTTAAAGAGACTGCTGTCTCAGCAGGTCATGAAGCTCCTGATTCATGCCTGGAGAATAGTGCGGGATAATAACTATTTCTACTGTCTTGGCACCCAGGATAGTGCACTAAATAAACTTCAGGATGCAGACATCTCAGCAGTTGAAGAGTTCAGGGAATTGAACTCCGCAACACAAAGGAAGAAATATTTACCTGTCAAGTCATCAATTAGAAAAATTTTTGAATGAAAGTGCATCGGTTTCAACCTGTTTGAATGCTAATATCTATCTTACTCTCCCAACATCAAAACTCTATCTTAACAAGTTAGAGATGCTGAAAATTATTAATCTGCTCCCAAATGGTATGTCCATTTTTGACTGTTCCTATTTTGAAGCAGATTTATGGTTTTGCTAAATTCATGCATTGCTAAATCCTGTACACAGTGAACTCCCACATCTCTCCTTGGTAACTCCTCATTTTTAGTGTCTAAAATAAAAACTCAATTTGACAAGCAAAAAAAAAAAAAAAAAAAACAACCATGAAGAGCAAACCAAAATCCAGACATTTAACAACATTTATTAGCTTGTCACAATAGAAACCATTTTCTTTGACTTCAAAGTCTATATGCTACCCAGCATCCAAGTCACACAAGCAAAGTGGGCATTGATTAGAAAATAGCAAATTAAGGACCATCTTCAAACCCAGAGCATGAATGGGTATACTAACAGTAAGTTATCATGGCTGCTGGTACAGTGACTTCTCATCAGCAATTAATACCTGAGGAACAGCATCGATTAAAATTGGTATATTTGCTCTCTGACTCTTGTCTCCAGAGGAGAAACATACAGGATATTAAAAAAAAAAAAAAAAAAAATCTAAATTTTTATACAATCCAGAAGGAAACTTATTAAAAGGATGGAGACATCCATTCCTTTTCTGTACATATATTTTGAAGTATCCCTCTTACGCACATAAGACAATTGCAAATACTGAATTCAGCTTCTGATTCCATCTCAAATTTCAGATGCACTCTGCGTGACTGATTTGGCTCACCTTGCCCTAGTCACAGGATGCAGGAATTCTGTCTCAAAGCAGTGCTGTCCCTCTTTTCTGTAAATACAAGTATCACTGCTGAAATAAGCAGCTGTCAAATACTGCCACAGCAGAAGCCTCATAGGTTTTATCATCTATTTACCATTAAAAGCTCTTTAAGATGTTACATAAAGATATACTAATCCTTTCTCACTCTTCATTCTTCTCATCAACTAATTTTATTCACAACATTCTTTGAAAAAAACACAGTAGTTTTATGTACTGGATAAGATTTACTTCATAATTACTAACCAAAGGAAGCTCTTAGCTTATGAATTATTTGAAAAACAGTCCCATAAGAGACTATAGAGTTGATAAACAAAACACAACCTTAAACAGTGTGAATTAGGAAATCTAATACCAGATTAACACCCAACACCTGATATGTTTGGTTCTGAGAAAATGGTCCCAGATCCATCCTTTTATTTGGCAAGCTGGTAACTTTTTAAGTGACATCTGAAATCAGGAATCACTTATCTGTCCAGAAAGGAGGAAGTCATTCTTCCAGAAAATAGCTGAGTCGTAACAGCAAAACCAAAGCTGATTAAGTAGTTATCCTACGTCATTTAACTAAGTATGTATGGATTTATTTAAATTCATAGCATAACAGCTGGGTTTTTTTGTTTTAGGTGTAGAATTTGCTGTTCTTTTTAAACATTAACCAATCCTTAGGCGACAAGGTCTTAAATTCCATTATGTTAATTTACTCTAATAACAAGCCTCCTTCAACATGCCCTCAAATTGATTTTTAATGGTTTTTAATTCAAGGAGATAAAATAAGCAACTATTCATGCCCTTTTGACACTTTAATTAGCACCAATCTATATTATCGACCTAATTAAACATCAGGGGAGGAGGGAGGGACAAAAGGGGAAGGGAGAGGAAAAGTCAGCTGTTTGCAAAGCACCCAGAATTTCCACTGCAGCAGACTCTTTCTCCTCCTCAATTCACAAAAGCTTATTAGAATGGTGCACAACAACATACCCCACACAAGTTCAGGTTGCCTCCACTGGTGCAAGAGAATTTTCTGCTTACATGCAGCTCACATTTGCTAAATGAATAGTGCTTTCAATCATTTTGATATAGCAATGCTTTTCTTCACTCTTTTATCCTGGTTCCCATAGCAACAAACACTTTAGCATGAGACTGCAATGCTGCTGCAGACTGCATCACAACCGCACTGTCAGCAGCGTACAGCTGCTTGACAAGTCAAGATTAAGTGAAGCTGTAACCCCCAATTTTTTTATACTCTCATATTAAAAAAATCCTGATGTATTTTATTTGTATGACCCAGACACCACGCTAATTGCTATTAAAATTCTTAATCTTACCAATTACAGCAAAAATCCCTGCGTCCTGAAGCCAGTAAGAAATTAAGCTTTCACTTTTCTTCTTTCTGCAGAGTTTCCTTTGGAATATTCTAACATTTACAGCTACAAAGTACTTTTATACGGCATTACCACTTAGGATTCATTTCAATTTATGCATATATAAATATGTTTGCAATCCTGTAACGGTGGCAAACATTCAACATACTGCACATGCAGATAGATTTACCATCTGCCTAAGAATATGGTACTATAATTGCTTAGTGAACTGACATTTGGAGTCTTTATTTAGTAAGCTATTACTTGAATCAAACAACAAGCTTTTAATGACCATTCGCTGGGACTGAAGAGGTACCTGCTGTATCCACAACATAATTGGCAATGTCTGCTCAAGAGGCTTTGAGAGGAAACAGCAAAATTAGGACACAGCAGGACACAAACCATCAGCTGGAACAAGCCTCAAAATTCACTTGTAATCCTCAACTATGTCCAATAACAGCCAGTAATAAAGTCTTCTGACTTACGCTGCTCTAAAGGAGACAAACACAAGGCTAACCCTGCAGCAATTTTTTTTTTCACCTCCTGCTGTAGGCAATGATAGGAGTTTGAATTTTCCCTCGGGAAATGTTGCCATCTAGTGACTGCACCTTGCCATACACTTTGCAACCACTACTACAGACAAGACCTAATTTGTATTCACATTTCCTGAATAAGAAAAGTGTGATCGATGATTCAGAAAGTTACAAATGCATGGTCATTTTAAAGAAAAAACAAAAGAGAGAAAAAAAAAATCCCATCCCATCCCCCCCCCCCCCCGATGCATTTAAAACTGCTCAGATAAAATTTATTTATTAATGCTAACAAGCTAGGAAAGAAAATACCCTGAGGCATCCTAAAAAAAAAAGTAAAAGGAAGAAAACTAGGGGCTCAGTCAATTATTTTCCTCCATTATGCTAAAATTCTGTTGTGACTTACAATTCACAAAGAGTGTATCCCCTGCTTCAGACAGAAATTCCTCATCTGCACAAAAATTACAAGTTTAGTAGAACAAATGTCAGCTTTCTATTGTAGGTGGGCTCTACAGCCCATCTTCTGCACACCCTGTCAGCCTTAGGGTTTATGATACAAGACAAGCACAATTTGTGATCAAATCACACCTTTCAGAAGTGGGAGACAGTTTGCCGTTCGAAGATTGGGGCTACAAAAGTGATCCGAGGAGCTGGAGCACCTCTCCTATGAGGACAGGCTGAGAGAGTTGGGCTTGTTCAGCCTGGAGAAGAGAAGGCTGTGGGGAGACCTGATTGCAGCCTTTCAATACCTAAAGGGGGCCTATAGGAAAGATGGGGAAAATCTTTTTAGTAGGGACAGCTGTGACAAGACAAGGGGTAATGGTTTTAAACTAAAACAGGGTAGGTTTAGACTAGATATAAGGAAGAAATTCTTTACAACGAGGGTGGTGAAACACTGGAACAGGTTGCCCAGAGAGGTAGTGGAGGCCCCATCCCTGGAAACATTCAAGACCAGGTTGGACAGGGCTCTCAGCTTGGACTAGATGACCTCTAGGGGTCCCTTCCAACCCAAAACATTCTATGATTAGAAAGACCAAGATCAAAAGCTTCTCAAAAGATTAATGTTTGACTGACGCATGTGAAAATGCTTGGTCTTAAGACTGCTCATACAGGAACAGCAGGAAATGTGTGCAAAATTCACACTCTGTAAACCAGGAAATTCACTTCTAGCAAACAGGCCTATTGGATGTGTTCTGTGAGGCATTTTCAATAAGAACTAACAGTTTAAGTGATGAAAGTCAAAAAAAAAAAAGATACCTTCAACTAAGGACCTATACATCAAGCTCTTTATCACAATGCTTGAATTTTGTAATGCCAAGAAGATGCAAGAACAAAAGGCTTGGCTTCTTTGAAGTCCGTTACTGTCTTCTGCTGCTGCTTTCCTTCCACTGATGCTCATTTTTCCACTATATTAAGTGCTGTACTTTCTTACGTAAACAGTGTCAGAACTGTGCTAACACAACATAACTGTGTGTCTAACACAAGCAACTTGTTGACAGCTGAGGTAAGTATTTCAGGAGTTACTGAAGTAGAACTTTAAGTGAGGGAGGTTTTTCAAAAAATAAAAATAAAATAAAGAGTTCAAAGCTGATATTTAAATACAAACTACACAGACTATAGAACCTTTTCTATCAACCTGCAAGTATAAAAATATTACATACGCTGCCAGAAGCGTGAGCTACAACAGTTTAGAAACATGAGTATAAATAGCACTAATTTACTCTTTAAAATAACTTATAAATTTGTAATTTATACCAACTTTGAACTCTGATGATAGGAATTAGCCCTATATTATACAATGGAATCTAAGGTGGCATCATTTAGCTGCTTGTCTGTGGTTACGTAGGAAATGCTCCTTCTGTAAGACAATAGTTACAACAAACAATTAAAGCTGAATTCCAAACCACTTACACCAGGACCCAACTTCGGTGCTGCACCTAACTCTCCATACAGATGCAACAGGAAACCAAGTTCTGACAGTCCTGAATGGCACAGCAGCCAAATTTGCCCCTCTATCTCAAGTACCACAGTAGTAGCTTGCCTGAATATGAATACCCCTCTTTCTTTTTTAATTTAAATTTTTCTAGAAATAATCTCTTCTACCGCTTGTGTGGTAAATAGAACGTTCAGTAACAGACCTTGGATTAAAGACTGAAACACAGTCTCTTAAATACTGTTCTGATTCTGCATTTTCAGCAATATCCAGCATAAGTTACTTCCCACTCTGATCAGAATAAGGTTGGGAGAAAGAATAGAGGGGTTTTTTTGCTTCTGATTTTACAAAAATGCTGGCATGTTACTCATGTAATCATTCTTGAAAACTATAGTTAAGTTCATTTTGAAAAAACGAAGGCACAGTTGCAGGCTTTAACTTTTGAGTAACTATGGCTTTATCAGTAGACTAATTCATTAAAAAGCTAATTAGAAATGCAATCAAGTTGCAAAAGTTTGTCCAACTGTTTAATCTATTTCATCAAAAAGGATATCTACAAAGAGTGCAGCTATTCTTAAGGGACAAAATACCTATCAGTCATTTATAGGAATAAAAAAAAGCAATGCAGTCAAACTCATTTTGCAAAGGTTAATACAGTCTGAAAAGCATTTATCCCCAATTTTCTCATTTTCAGGACATCCTGAAGCCCCAGAGAGTCCAAAAATAAATTTTTAAAAAGCTAGGTATTATTCCTGTGACACTTTCAGAGATCAAGTCTCTTCAAAAGAAAAAAAAAGTAGGTTTTGGGAAGGATGGAGTTCCTAAAATTTCAGCAAATGAATATTGAAGAATGCTAGCATTCCAAACACCAACTTAAGAAATTACATTTCAAACAAAACTAACATCAGTGAACAACATAGAAGAAAACCTTGAAAGTAATGCCTTTTTCTTTTAAAAAGCTAGATTTTAAAAGCCATCTTTATGTAACAAAAGCCATCAAGTATTCAAACTAGCAATTATGAAATCACATACTAGAAACACATGTTATTTTATTAAGCATTTACTGATAATACAGCTCTACTTGCGGTCACATTCTCTACAAAAAGATTCTCAAAATCTCTCAGACCATACTGTTTTGAGAGGAATCTTGAGCCACCAGTTTTATGGTCAATTACAGAATTATGCTGAGACTCACAAATTGCCTAAAGGACAAACGGTTACTTACATTCCAAGCATGAATATTGCCTGGTCTTCCCACCCAACCTTTGCAACAGCAGCTCCCACATTTGGTTCCACTTGCATCCCCACTACTCCACACTTACAGAAAGCACCACTTAAAACCCAAACATATATATGAGGTAGGATTCAAACTGTTTACTAATTCTTATTAATATCTCCTGGATAAGCAGAGGTCACTTATCAGTTTCTTCTTGAAGCTTTGTTTCTGGAAAAGCAAAACAATCTCAACCATTCAAACACTTCCTTAATAGGATCCTTAAATTTTTCTTATGTTCATGTGAAAATTAAGTATGCAGGTCTACTGTCAGTCATCAAAACAGTAAAAGCATCTTGAGAAAGCTAATTAAAGCTAAGAACAAACAGTTTCACCCCCTCTCCAGCTTATTTTTCCCCCAAAAGAAGGATCACAGTATGTTCTGTTATGGAAAACAGAAAGCAACACTTACTAATCTATAAAATCTTCTTACATATCCAGACTGGGCATGTGCTTATTAGCAAGCCAACACTGCAGCATTTTTGGACAGTCTGTATCACGGATCACTAGCTTTTCCCACATATTTCAATATTTACAGTGCTTGTACCACATAAGCAGTTATGCAAAAGCTGCTCATGAAGAATTTAATTGCTAGCTACTGTCCATGATAAAACGCAGATAAAGCTGTAATTTTTCACTGAAAGTTGAGTCACCTTCTTTAGCACCATTTCAGTTGCTGAGCAGAGATACACAAGGGTGGAATCCCAGCTCTCCTACAGTCCTCATAAGGAAAGACCGAACAACTGAAACAGCACACAGCACAACTCAATGAGGCTGTAACATCCACATTTTCCCCACCTGCTCTCCTCCTCTAATAAATAACTTTTGCCTGGGAAATAGAGAAAAAACATAAAGGTTATGGAGGTGGAGATCATAGGGTTCTTTTGTTAGTAACACAGCACAGACCCACAGTTGATTCAAAATGGCTACTGCTGCCAATAGTTCCCTTACTGCTAATTTAATAGTGCATGCAAATTATCTAAAATGTACCTGTTGTTTTCTACACAAATGTCACACAAATATTTTTCATATTCCCTTTATACATATAAAGATTTAATGTTTGCCACTAGTAGAAAATGTAAACCTCTGAAACTGAGGTTGGTTACAGCTATTACACAAGCTAGGGCAGTTGAGTTGGGTGTTTTGCAGATGTGGGGGGAAAATGAGTTTGAGGGGAAGGGGTGTTTTCTTTCTTCAAATGCACCTATGACAAAGTATCAACCTTATCTGTAACAACTGGATGAAAAGAAAAAAATACCTTATCTAAAAGTTAGTTTAATCTGGAACAATAAAAACATGGAGTTTAGCTGCCTAAATTCTTCTCTCTAGTGGACCCTTTTGGGAGGCTTAACTGTGCACTTTCATGCTTCCACAGCTTTATTTTCCTTTGCAGTTTTTCCTCATGCTGAATTTCTCAGGATTGTATAAGATGATTTGAGGATACTTTTAATGATCCTGTTTATGTATTTCACTGTAAATTATTATTCAACCTTACTTACACCCTAAAATGTGTTTCTCATTGAGATTTTAGACAAGCAAAGAATGCCTTCTTGACACAAGAAAGGCATAGTACACAAACACGTTCAAGCGCTGGGCTGATACACAATTAAGCAGGTTCTCTCTGTTTATACCAGGAAGACCATTACATTGCTCTACCAGTTTGAGGGACGTTTGTGAAACCTGAGAAGAAACACTGTTTAAAACTGGTTGCCAGCCCCATTCCAGTAATATTGGCTCAGACACAGAATGGAAATATGAGGTTAGCCCACTAACAGCGAAATAGACCTTTGTAGAGTTCCAGCATACACACACACCTCTACACACCTAACCCCAGGCAAAGGAAACCAAAAATATATGCAGGAGACATTACCAGTAGCATTGGGCATTATTCTCCAGTAGCTTCTCCACCATGTGCTCCACTCTTACAAACCAGCTTGGCACAGCTTTGTATATCAATGGAGTATCTGACCTATAGAGGGAAGGTGATGGGGAAGGGAGCAAAGCAAACAAAAACATTTTCAGTGCTACGTTATTTATAAAACACTCTTTAAAGTGTATTTTTGTACATAACAGTCCCTTTTCCACAGACTGAATTTGTTGTTATTGCTGAAATATTATCACAGTTACAAAGGTTGGGGTTTGTTTTGGTTTTTAAATTACACAAAGTGTTACACTTGTGAGCTACTATTTTAAAAATCAAATCCTAAAAAAAAAAAAATGTAAAAAGCCTTCAAACCCAGCAATTCAAGTAATTTGTATCACAAAAGAAATGATGAGAATGTTCAAACAATACTTGAATTTGAAGTTTATGTTCCTACACAGTACAATAATATGAACTTAAGTATTAAAATGAGTCATATTTAAGTCTTCCACTTTAGCTCATTCTGTATCTTTTTTCTGTGTACATCAATCTGAAAAGCCAGAAATCATTATGCTGTATTTTTACTATTTGTATTTAAAAGAAAACTAATAAATCAAAGATGAAGTAACAGTACCCAGGGTTAACTAGAAGAATGTCCTATTCCATGCGGAGAAGGAAACAAAGAGATCCAAATAAACACATAAAAGTAATAAGTTATAAAGGTATCTTAATATATTCCTTACTTCAACATTCAAAGAAAGTGATACAAATCCCCTATGGTGGGAGCAGATTTGGAACTTGGGATCACTTAGAAGTGGGAACACTATACAGCAGAGCATACAGACTGGTAAATTCCCTAAATTACCCAGCAAAATTGGTATCCCTAGGCATCTGACTGCATTGTGTCTCAACCTGGTCTCTTATTTGTCAGTTCCATAATACAACAGCTGAAGGTCTTGAGAGATTGTTCAAGTAGCATGCATCCTTCTAAAGGATCCAGTAACTAAACAGTGGGTAAGAGTCATTACAGGAGAGTTCAGGCATTTCTAATCCTTCACATCCATCCCATTATTCCAACTTGGAAAGGGAGACTGAGCCCTAGGGGATAGAATCTGCTTATGGGTACAGCGCAGCTTCAACAATACTGGGACAAGAAGCTCATTCTCCCTTAGTATCAAGCCACCCCACAAAACGAATTTTTAAAATATTACTTTTAAGTCACTGACTCAGAACTTGGAAATACACTTGCTTGAAAATAATTCACAAGCAAAGACCCTGAGAAACTACCATCATCTCCTACATGTAGTCATTACTGTAAACAACCCACCTTAAAAGTTCAATTCATTTTACTTATATCCATAGCAAGGACTTGTTTGAAATTCACTGGAGATAATGATGCAAATTAAAATTGCTAGTGTGGAAGCACTTCCTGAAGTTTCACCTGCCTGACCAACAAAAGAAAAGAAAACCCAGAGCAAAGCTTGTTCAGACATGAAAAACTGCACTCACTTTGCATAAAGCCCAATAATAAAAAGCATATCACTTCTCTTAATACTGTATTTCAGAAGATATTTCCTTTTAACTACAAGCAATACATTTCAATCTGTAATTTTTAAGAGTTAAAGTATCCATGACCTTACAGGAAATGCTAAGAGCTCAAAGCAACAATAACGTAGTAGCATTCTAACTATTAGATGCAAACATGGTAAGCTAGGAAGCTCTGCTTCTCAAATTCAAGTCCTAACACCTAAAAAAGTAAACGGTTAACTCCTCACACGGCAGCAAGACCACAGTAAAAGAGCAAGTATTCTGCAAGCTACAAGGTACTCCAGAAGTATTTTAGTTTCAATGGGCATCTTGCTTCAGGTATGCTGAAGAACAATGAATTGCCATCACATAAGATCTTGAGTTATGGAAACAAGAATAAAACCTGATAATAACAGTTTCTCACGCAGCCTTAACATACTGCAAAAAGAATGCTGGGACAATAAACTGGTACCCAACCTCTATCAGGAGTAAGCAGCTGACAGATGGGGCTGCTGGAAGACAAGCTTGAGTGCAAAAGTAGCTTCAGACACAAAGGATCTATGAAAAAGAAACAAGCAGATGAAGCCATGATCATTTCCCAGGCTTTCAACCTAACACTGTAACTTTATAATACTTGATAATCATTCCAAAGCACTCACAGAGCACTGTTACCACCTACATGAAGGTGGTAAGAAATGGGAGATGGCACAGTTTTTCCCCTGAATATTTTCTTTCTTCTAGCTGTATTGCCAAGCAGTGTCTCAGCAGGAGACAAAAACAGAACAACATACTGAAAATCTGCCTAACCAGTAACATCTTACACATTTCTGGCCCTTGTGACTGGTGAGAGGGATGAGGGAACCAGATTAGATTCTTTGCTGTAGTATCAAATGAGAAACACCCATTATTAGGTTGTGTTTTCCAGCAATACAAGACAAGGAAAAAAATCACCCAAACAGACCTAAATCAGAGACTGGTGCTTACAAAATCCCTGCCTAGACATTTCTCTCCATCTCAACCGAACAATGTTTTACTCCCCTTATAAATACATCCTTTAGAATTGTATCAGAGGAATCAAAGCACCTGAGCAAATTGTCTGTTCCTTAGCAGTGCCACAAAATTCTCTGAAATACAATATTTATACTTAAAAAGAGCAAGATTGGAAAGACCATTCTCTGCGGACACTACACACTCCCAATAGTTTTCTCATACCTGTTTTGGACTGCACAGCTGTTGTAAACAAATTACTGTGATCTTATTCCCACTCCATTTTCTCATAATTTAGGAAACAAATGATAGATAACTGACCATGTGCTATGAAAGACACTTCTTGTCTTTGCTTTCATTGGCTTGAAAAAGACAAAGCTCTGTGTCTGTCAACGGTAGAGCTCCCAGGTATTGCTTCCTAGTAGAATGGCATGTAGTAGCTGCAATGGACACTTCGTCTGTGCTGCTAGTTGCTTTTGCTATCTTTCAGAGTTGTTAAATTGCTACCTAGACAACATAGGCTCTGAGGATCTCACACCTACACAGAGCATTTTTGACCAATGACTTCAGTCTCCAGCAATTCCAACGAAGGGGAATTCTAACTGAAAACTATCTATTGCATACTTCCCAAGTAGTTACTGTTTTCCCCTCTCAGGTTTTAAAGTTCAGTTGACAGAAAATTACTACAGAACACAATAACAAAAAAATGTAGAGAAGGACCCTAATTTGATGATATATAAAAAGAGGGAAAATAACTCAACCAGGATTCAACAACTGCCTGGTTTCAGGGAAACGCATGAAACGCATGAGTACAAGAGTCTGATTTCAAAGTTTTCCTACATTAATTGAAATAACTTATAACTATGTTCAAATTTACGAACTACTCTTCTACTTTTAGCATATTCCAATTATGGCATTTCTGATGGCAGTGAAATGAGCTTTTCAAGTAGAATCCATTATTCTGTTCTTCCCACCAGGTAATTTGCTGCTAGGTGCTGCCCACAACTTATCATCAATCAACAAAAACGTCAACAGAGTGGCGGGATTAAGTATGTTCTACAGAATCAGAACTTCTACATTACTGGTTTGTCTCAGAAGGCCATGACCATACATTTGAATTGCTACATAAGAAAAAACACAAGCATTGCTTGTTTTCAGGCTGCCATTTTTCAAAAATTGTCCCAAACCATCAAGGACATAACACCTGAAGGTAATTCCCCTTCTTCCTCTAGGTAGCTGTTAGAAACAAACCAATCATGCTATTCAAGAGCAAGGAAAGGTTATTCTTGCTACAGATCAAAGATAAATGCACACTGCTAAAACACTTCACCTAGTAGCATTAAAGCTAGAAGGAGACAAAAGCTTTTATCACAGTTATTTCAGTACAGGTGCAGCATGCATCAGATATGACTTAAAATGTTCAACTCATTTCAGATAGGTAATTACATATTTTCTTTTTTTGAAGTGTGTCTTTACTTATAATAAAATAGTTTAATACAATATTGCTACTAAAAGATTACTCAAGTGTCTTTTTTTAAATTTGACATTGTTCTGTGATTATTCCCCCCCCCCCCAATTTTGCTATAACAATTGTATGCGTTTAAAAACAGAAAGGACACTAATAAAAACATGCTTAAATTCTAGATTAAATTTGTCTAGCCTGTACTTCTCACAGCCAAAACGTCTTACGTTAGGTTACTATACTGAGGGCCCATGGAGACTTGCACATGGAGTCCTCCTTCAAGCTCTGCAAGATTTCCAACCTGAGAAGACCAATTCTTGGCAGGCTGCTGTGCTGAACCACCTACCTGACATTCCAGAGCTAATCTTGAATTTCTAGTTGACAAAACCAAGTATTTCTAAGAAGTCCCCACAGATATTATAAACATGTCAACTGTTGTTTCTGATCAGAGATGTAACCACTGTTTGTGAATTCCATTCAGGAATGACTGAGCAGAAAAACATATTCATGTATTACACTTACTAGCCACTGCAGTGGATAAATGCTAACTCTGATTTTAAGCAACATTGTAAGCAACTGGGCTGTACCAGATTCCAAAGAAAGAAGTCAGTTTACAAGGTTAAAAAGAAGTAACTAAGATAACAACTATAATATAGCCATTTTATCCAGCACATGGAAAGTTTGAACACAAACTTTTAAGGATATTCTGCAATATACTTACTTGGATACAATTCAAAGTGTACCAAAATATCCTTTTCCACCACTCAGTACTCAGCTATTTAAAAAATAAGCTTTTCTAGACTTATTATAACCATCTTCAAAAGGTACTTAGCAGTACTACAAGAAACACTGAAGAATAAGTACCAACTATAAAAACACACCTATAAAATTATAATAGAAAAAAATTTCCCCACTACACTTAAATTCATCAAATTTATGGCAAAAAAATTTAATTTACTTGATTACTAAACCAAAATTGGAGTTCTCCTAATTCAATATTCTTGATTCCTGTTACTTCTAGTCTTGTTTAAAAAAAAATTAAGCAGGTCAAGGGAGGGGAAAAATGAGACAAACCTGAAGAACTACTCAGTTAGAACCCTCAATCTTAAAGCCATATGCACTTCTCTCCTTACCTCCAGCAGAAAGGATAGCTGTGCTTAAAACTACTGCTGTGAACCAGTCTGCCTTTCTCTTTCAGTAATTTAATGATGTTCTTATCTGCATCCTAAAAAGACAGAACAAAAAATTTTCATGGGAATACAAATTTCAGTAAGCTACTACAGGAAATTTCTCCAATACCCAAATTAAGAAACCCCCTACAGATAATTCAGTATTTACACAAAAAATCCAAAAAGCTTCTATACAATTTATGCATTTACTGCAGAGGCACCGTTAAAACCCTGAATTTGGGAAGTTATTTGCTCTCCAAATCTTGGTATACAGCATCAGTCCCCTTTTGCCCTTAACTGTTTCTACGTACACACAACTGTGTACAAAATTCAAATTTTCTGTAGCACTTCTACAAATCAGAACACATATTATTTAGTATCTTAAATCTTTTACTGAGTCTTCTGATTTTGTGGCAGGAAGCCACATACTGCTTCTTACCTAATATTAGGCTTCACTACAACACATTCTTCTAACTTGACTACAGTTACAGAAGTTGAAGCATCTTTTACAATACCTTACTAACTAAACAGGATTTATGTTCTAAGCTGGAAGTGAAACTTGTACATTAATAATCAAAGACAATCTACAGAACAAACAAGTGTCAACATGACATTAACAAAGTAAAAATATAGAAAGATTTATGATACAACAATACTCATGAGCTAAGAATTCAGCGTCATATCGTCCAAGAGCCTTAAATTCAGATTCCTACCAGCACGAAGATAAACATGTAGCCTCCAGTGTTCTCTTTATTTGCCTTAATATATAGCAGGAAGCAATGACAGCTATTTGAGTTCAAATGCAAGACAAGATTTTTAAGTGGTTTTCAAGTAAATTGTGTTTACAGGAACATGCTTCGCTATCAAACTGTACCAGCAGGCACCAACTAGACAATTTGTTTTCTTAGCACA
>NW_009259328.1:3137582-3141657 GCF_000687185.1 Egretta garzetta
CTCCTGCGAGTTCCTTTTACATGGATTCTTTTGCATCTACCGGCAAGTAAATTCACATTGCAACACATCCCACAAGTGGGGAAAATGACTGGATTTCTCTCCTCTAACAAGTCATGTTACACTAACTGGCTGGTATAAACTTAATGACAACATCTGTGAATTCAGAGGTCATTCAGATGTAAAGGAGACCTCTGCACACTGCATACATATCATTCCCATAAGAAACAAGGGAACAGTAAGACTCTCTCTGCAGTAGATGCAAACAGGAGATATCCTCATCCCTTTCACTACTAGATACACAGTATCTAGTAGGCTTCAAATTCTTTATTTTTCAGATATTGTAATAGTTCAGATATCGCAACATTTTTGCAAATGTTAAAACACATTTTGATTTTTCCAGATACCAAAGACACATGGAAGACAAAGCCACTTAGACACTTTTACCACGTATAAAATTTTTAAACTTTTGAATTTTTTAACTTTTCTTGAATAAAGTAGTAATTTACTTTCTCCAAGACCACTCACCTTCACATACTGTCCAGCAAAGTCAGTCACTTCTGCTGTGAAGCAGCCCGACGCATCAACCGGACAAACAGGTACAGAATCTTTCTGAATAATATTAAAATCCATGCAGACTCTGTAATCATCCTATAAAAGAGACAAGTGCCAAGTTACAGAAATACAAAATACCAGTTACAATATTCATCCCTGGAAAGAGAAATTAAATATTACATAGAAAATGTGATGACTGGAAAAGAATAGCAAAATACTCAGCCTTCACTAATCCCAAACTTGCATAGAAAAATATGTATTTTACAGGATTGCACTTTCATTCATCACATAAATGATGATTTCTTCAGAATACATGTGTTTTCTCTCATCTAGTAGAGGTGATATGTGCATATGCATATATATACACACATAGATATTTTATGTGTGTACGTACACACATACATACATGTAGTCAACAAGCTTCAGGCTACTAACATATAGTAAAGGAATTGACAACCACTATGTCATGCTCTTGTACCACCCAGAGACTTGTGTCTGTTTAGGACACAAGCCTGCATGGCATTTCTCAGAAGGCAGGTTGTTTTAATCAATCTAATTTCGTAACTCCACATAAGAAATCCCATTTTCTTAATGTCTTAATGATTCAAAGCTTTTAAATCTATTTCTCAATCTTTGTTGGCTTGTAGGCAATGCTACTGACCAAGAATAACACATGGACAACATCACAGTTTATTTTCCTGGCCAGCCTCCATTTAAATTTTTAATTTCCTGTACAAAGAAAAAAAAAAAAAAAATAAAGGAAGAAAAAATTAAGAAAGAGGGTCACCAGACTTTCATGAACGTAACTAAACAACAATGGTATCTTAGAAAAGATTAGAACAAAATTATTAGGGCAATAGAAGAGTTCAGATATTAATTTCAAGTCTGAAGTCAAAGTAAGTCCCTATTTTAACCAATTATCACTCCAGATTGCCCACTCTCTTGCCCAAAGGCAAGAGAACATTATTGGGGGTGGGAGAGGAAGGGAGAAGGGGACAGTTGCAGATCAGTCACTGTCAGCACATTCACAGAATCAATTAATTTTTTCTGTAAAGAAAAAGGCCCTGTCTAAGTCTGCATCAAGTCAAGTTGGTTTTTTGACTCTTAGAGGTTCCTGTATTGCTGTTCTGATGAGATGGGGAAACCACAGACTTCAGGAACACAACCTGAAGTTTTGTGTAGTGTGAAACACAACACGCAGTGACCCTGCTGGCCAAAATCAGCAGCTAAGAGTTGAACTGTTAGCCTCCTCTACACTTTGAGCTCATTTACCTTTCACAAAACACAGCAGCTATTTCATAGGAGTTGCACTCTAAAGCAATTTGTCCACCTTGATAAAGGAGACCACACCAGAAGCAAGTGTGTAAATAAGCAAGTGCTAGCCAAATTCTCCTTTCCAAGATAAAACCAACACAAGCAAGCCAACTTTGGAGTGACAGAGCAGAGTTTCCAGATCCCTTCTGCGGTCCTCATCCTGTACCTCCAATCCTACCCACCAGTCCCTGTTGTTACCAGCTCCCTTAAGCCAGATCTGGCACGTTACCTGTTGATACAAAGTATATTTTACAATGATGAAACTCATTCATAGCAATAGTGAACTTGGCTACCAAGGCATTGCACGTAGAAATGAAAAAAACACTTCAGCTACAGCACTCATTTACTCTGTACCATAGCCTCTTTCCACTCTCCAGCAGCTGTGGACAGCCATCGTGATTATTCAGCCTTTACTTGGTCAACCAGCTTCTTCAGTCGATAGATTAACTGAGATAAGCCCATCCTCAGTAGATCTTCCATAAGCTGAGATACAGCAAGCAGACTGCAGTGCTTATAATGTAGGCCAGATGACAGAACTAATGTCAACCCTGATTTGGCAGTGAATTGTAAAAGGCTTTGAAGAAGCAGCCAAGAAAGACTACAAAGCTTGGCACACTCACAACCTAGCTGAAACAAACCTTCCACTTCACAAAACCTAGGTCAAGAGGTGGTTCAGTTCACCTTGCATCACTGATGCAATGATATATAAAGATCTTTGCTATTTCAGTTTTCTACAGTTAATTCCTTTCTTTTGAAGAACTCAAACTTGAATGTAAAAGCTTTCCAGGCTGACCCGCCATTTGATTTAATGAAGATTTGCTTCAGTAACCACAACTCAAGAATATATTCAGGCACATACGGAAATCCACAAATGCTCCACTGGAAAGTTAGAACAGATTTCAATTTTCAAGGTAAAAATCATACATAAAACGAATGAAGCAGAAGATATTAAACAGCGCATTGATGAGAACTCAAAGCTTTTCTATCTAAAATAAAAAAAAAAACCACAACAAAAACATGAAGTCAAAAGGTTCAGCTTCAGCACCTCTTAACCAAGATCAAGTATACTTTTGCCATTTACTGAACAAGAAAGTACAACAGTAACATATCTATGAAACTTTTGTGACTCAGCCTGAGCAGGCACTAGAAATACAGGGCTTGTATGCAAATTCAAATGTTACTAAAGCTTTTTAAGTTGACTGTAGATACATCTACATGAGATGAAATGCCTGAGCAGCTGAATTTTAGTGTCATGTTAATCTGGAGGTACAATTTTACAGAGTTTTTAATACAGGTTTGTCTTGTTCTGTGAGCTTTAATTTTTATTTCTTTTGAACTGAAATAATAGAGTGCTCTGATATTGTATGGCAGCTTGTATTTGGCAAAAGCCTCACACAAGACAATGAACCTACATATCCTGGAAATAAATGAAGGTGAATTTTTAGTTTAAATTTTGTTGGAGAAGTATACATTTCTACACTATCAGCAATACAGAATATGTATCAGTAAGTAGAATTAAAAAAACAAAACTTACTTTTAACCCTATTTATCAAAGGGACTTACTTATATCAAGGGGAAGGGATAGAGACAAGCTGCAACACTTTTTGTGAAGGAACATGCTCTTTTTCTTCTCCTCTGACCCTTGCCTCCTGCTCCACTCACCCCTTTCCTCTTTCCTATTCACCTTCAACACAACAGTAAAGGAATTCATAGAGATGCCAATTAATTAGGAAGACAATCCTGCCTACAGTCATGAGTTATCTCCCTTCCTCCATCTAAGCTTGTCTACCTAAAGGCAAACATTTAATGCCAACACACGTAGCACTCAGCATTCTATACAGACCCTACTGTACAATGATGAATTTCTGAACCTAAACCAGAACCCTTTGTGAGACTTTATGAACAAAAATAATCACTGGGCTGTAAAGTGAACTACATGTATCCCAAAAGAAAACAAGGCAGCAGCATTAAGTGCAACATACACTATGCAATTTCCTTCTAAAGGGAGCATATCCAGTTACAGAATCATAAAATCGCTTTGGTTGGAAAAGACCTTTGAGATCATCGAGTCCAACCTTTAACCTAACCCTGACATCCCACCACTAAACCATGTCCCTAAGCACCTCATCTGTCCTTCTTTTAAATACCTCCAGGGATGGGGACTCGACCACCTCCCTGGGCAGCCCATTCCAGAGCCTGACAACCCTTT
>NW_009259328.1:3141889-3142296 GCF_000687185.1 Egretta garzetta
CTCTTCCCCAAGCCTGTAGCGCTGCATGGGGTTGTTGTGACCAAAGTGCAGGACCCGGCACTTGGCCTTGTTGAACCTCACACAGTTGGCCTCGGCCCATCAATCCAACCTGTCCAGGTCCCTCTGCAGAGCCCTCCTCCCCTTGAGCAGATAACTCAAAGCAGTTGACTCAGGTCTATGCATCATTCATTATAAAGTCAAGCTGCTCCTTAGCTAAGAAGCACAAAGTTTTGTTTGCAATGTTAGTTTACTTTTTCCTCCACACAAATACCTCATGCATTTTTTTCTTTGCAATGCATTTAACCGATACTCTCTTTTTTTTTTTTTTTTTTAAAATGGCTTTAAAGATAAAATAATGGAACTGTTAAATCTATAAAAAAAACCTTTTTCTTCCCTTCCAGATGCGC
>NW_009259328.1:3148438-3172322 GCF_000687185.1 Egretta garzetta
GTGGTGAGCAATTGCATTGTGCATCATTCATTTTGTATATTCTGTTATCATTCTCATTATTACTATTATTATTATTTTCTCTTATTAAACTGTCTTTATCTCAGCCCTCGGCTCTAACCTTTTATTTTCTTTCCGATTCTCTTCCCCATCCCACTGAGGGAGGGGGGAGTGAGCGAGCAGCTGCGTGGTGCTGAGTTGCCAGCCGGGTTAAACCACGACACCCCCGCTCTGTGTTTACACAAATCTCTGTGGGCTTATAACAAAATCAAATAAAGGGGACAGATAATCCTTGCTCTAACTGGCCAGTCAGGCTTTCCAACAAGCCGTTTCCAACAACTAAACTGCATTGTGCAAATACACAGCAATACAGCAGCCAAGGGAAAGTTTCTTCCAGAGGTCCTTCTCTATCAGCAGCCTATTCCCTTCCTTTACTCCATCTCCTACAGCAAGATCTCCTGCCTCAAAACCAAGGTCTGCTCATTCACCTCAGTCAAGTCCTTGCAAGATTTAGCTATAGGGGAGTATCTGAGGTGCAATAATGTGACAGGCTTCAGACTTCTTAAGACACTTTACCAGTCAGCGTAAATTTCATTAATCATAGAATCATAGAACTAATTATTTACTAATAACATGCAGCCCAGCCTGATTTTCTTTATTCACAGTTGTATTAAGCTGGGACATCTTTTCATATCAATGTTTGTCTTGACAAGGGAAACAACATCACAATGGATGCACCCTTCAGAAAAATGCAGAAAAAAAAAGACAGAAAAGGATGGGATATTTCACATTAATACAAAGAGGCCTATTACTAATGCAAACAGTTTCTGGAAATTATGATAGAGCTTGTGGTCCAGGGACTGCTAATTGCTGGGCATTGGCAGCTCTACTGCAAGTTTCTCGAGGGCATGTTTGGATAATGACTGAAGACAGGACACTATACAAAAAGGACAATGAGTCTGAACTAGTGCATTTAATTCATGTGTCTAAAAACTGAAATTATTACATCCATGAAAAATTACCCCTCTTAACCTTCAGGAGAATAGACTAAAGGAAAGGACAATAAAGACAGAAAAAAAGAATGGAGGCCAATAAAATACTTTTTACACCGAGGGATAAAGTCTCAGTACAAAAGCAGTCAAAGCACTTTTGCATTCTCTAAGCCCAAGTAGTAATGAAATCGAAACACTGGCAGCGAGCAGAACTGCTGTTACCATCCAAAATTATCACTTAGCAAAGCCAGTTTTGACTATCAAAGTAACAAATCATTTCTTCCTGAAGCTATAAATTTAGACTTTGATAAAAGCTAATATCAATGACACCCAGAAGACAGTGGTGACTTCACACACCACAACAATAACCAAATGAAGGGACACCCAAAATCTCCAGTCTAGCACAAAAAGGGTACTAGTGAGTGCAAGAACTCAGTAGAATACAGTACTACATTGTGGTTTTCCATTTTTAAGTAACAAATGGGAAGATAATTTAATATCATCATCACCCTGACAAGACAGTCCCCTGTAGCTGGAGAGCCAAGCAGTGTGTGTTGGAAGAAAACCAACGTAACATATGTAGTTCATACTCACAGCACCAAAATAGGGGGCCTGATGTACAACACCTGTGCCTTCCTCCTCCTTCACATAACTGTCTACTACCACAGCAAAGGCACCTTTATCTTTGCACTGTAACACAAAAATGTTTTTTATATATATATATATGTATACATGCATACACATAGCAAAACAGAATTCTTAAAAACATTGAAGAGCCACTAGCCACCCACAAGAGTAACGAACTGCATCAAAAATAAAGTGATGCGGTAAAATATGACATTCCTAACATTATTTAATCGTTTCCCATAGCTAAGACATCCAGGCTGTATACTTCATCTAACAGTGTCAAATGTGATAAAACGTAAGACCTCTCCAGAAGGCCTCACAGTCAATTACTCTTCAAACCACAGATCTTTACACAGTTCTGTGCTTAACGGACTACAAATCAATATACTCCTGTAAGTGAGGATACAATCGAGAAGGCTACAGGGATTCTATACACAGAAGTCTCCTTGCATTTTGATGTGTTCACTGTGCCTTCTAATTTTTAAAAGTAAGTCTGCTTTTATAGTAATATATTTCCTTTATTTCCTCCAAAGCACGAGAAGATGGTAAGTAAAAAAAAAAAAAAACGCACAGAAAAAATTGCCAAGAAAATATCTGACAATTTTCAGTGTGTTCAGTATGTAGATAATGAAAAATAAAGAACTCTTTTCTATTCCTTAATACAAAAATAGTAAAAAAAAGTTACTGCAGTCACAGCTGAACCAAATTTTTTACAAAATACTAGGTTAGGCTTGTTCTAAACAGGGGTATCTTGAGATAAGACATCCTTTCTAAAAAAAAAAAAAAAATTAAATGCTCATCTACTGCTTAGAAGTGTTAGAAGTACAGCAAGAGTCAAAAAATGTATGCATTCCAAACCCTTACACCTGCAGTCCCGTTTTTCAGATTCAGCTATGTGTTTGACCTTTTTTCTAGAAATAACAGGTCCTGCTCCCTAGAGAGGTTCTCTCATCTTTGCTGACTTCAGCACATGCTTCAGAACAGATGGTAGTCACAAATGACCAAATCCCTTGCATGAGTTAATAGCTGCTTGTCCAGCAGTACTGTAATCCACTTCAACTCCGAAAAATTTAATCCATTTTTAACCAAAATTTTTTTTAAGTATAAAAAATTCTCTACCCCCTCTCTTATTGCTATATATCCTACCATCTGCGGTGCTATTAACTACACTAGACTTACACAGTACTTAAATGCTGCACAGGAGGACATCCATAAACAAGCATATATTAGTAATTATTTTAGCAAAGTCTTAACTCTTCAATGGAAAACACTACACATCTGCAACTGTCATCCACAGTCAAAGTCATTCTCTTGTGAATACAAAATTTGTGGATTTAACAGGCAGGCGACAGAAGCTCACCAAATGAAAAGTTGAGAGAATACTGCCTCTTTATCAATGCGAATTGGAAGTTTCTCTGCAATCTGGACTCAAACTACTATTTATCACTGAGTTGTTACTCTGGGTGTATTTAAAACTCAAGGGAAAAAAATATGGAAAAATGTCAACCTTTGTTTTTCAACCTTTCACCAACATTTTGAACTACTTTAATACAACATGGGGTTTGTTATCAGGATGCAAGATTTTTATAACATAAACAAGGAATACTTGTGTCCTGTACCAAACACCAAACTTGTTCATCTTACCTGCATAAAATATTCAAAGAGTGGTTTATATTTCTTGCCTTTAAGAGCAATGCCAGGAAACCTAAGGAGAAAGATTCATATGAACACAGATCAACAAATCAAGAATTGCTTAGTCAGCTGGTAGGAATGTTATTTTTTCCCATTTCCTTTTTCCCCATCCCTAACAGAATTTGGCTTCGTAAGGTGAAGAAAAATGTATTTTCTCAATAGCTTGCTCCCCATTTCTACACCTCTTTGGCAATTTAGACTTGGACAAAAAACATAATGTCTTAATACATCTCTGCTAGTAGTCAACAGGTATACTTGTATTTGATGGCCTTACAACCCAGCAATCACTATAAATTAATGTAGGAATTAAGCATTAATAACAATCTATTTCTGGTAAAGCTGGGCAAGGAACTTCCAGATAAAGCACAATTTCAATTTAATATTCATAGCAAAGCCCTATAGCTCAGCATGTTCAACAGAACTAAATAAGCACTGATCCAAACAAACCTAAAAGTTATATGCACAGAAGACTGAGATACAGGGCATTGTAGCATTTAAAGCTTGGATGCCTCATTTCTTTTCCTCAGACTAGGCATCCAAGCTCTCCACAGGCATCTCAGAGAAAGACCCGACACAGACAGGACTGACTGAGGAACCAACTGAGCCAGACAAGAAACTCAAGACAGCCAGAGCCTGCATATCTGGCTGTCTTCAGGTTTCTGACAATAAGTCGACATAGATGGCGATTAGGTTGGGATTCACTGCTCAGAAATCTCCTGAAAGTGCTTAAATCTTACATTTCAGGAAAAAGTCTAGTTAAAACACAAATAGATGGGCTAGCTCTCAATGTGTCACAGCTGTGGCCCTTCCCTATACTCTTCTTGATCCACATCTTCCAAAATGATGGTGAAACCATAAAACATTTGAATACTTCAAAGTGGGGAACCCTATAAAGCTGTTTCATTGTACAAAAAGGAACACAAGCAGTATTTAATGCCAAGTTAAAGAGCATGACTCCTCAAGCTCAGCATACATAATATCCACTAGGAAAAGTGGAGATATCTATTTTAAGCCACAGCTTGGCAGATGGTTTATATATTTTATATTACAAACAGTCTTAGGAATGTTTGAGGTGCTTAATCAGGATCAGATGAGAGAAAAGCATCCCAGTGCTCAGCCACACAGATGTGGGAACGCTCAGACACAGAACGTGAAGCACTAGAACTGGCTAAAAAGAAGTTAAATTCTGAACTTTCACTTAGTTGTGTTAAATATGGATCACATTCCTGATTTTCTCTTTCAGTATCTGAAATACTTAAAGTCCTGAACTTCAAACTGAAAATTTCTATACAGTGCTGCCTTATGACTCAAGTTATAGTAATAACAGCCTAATTAAAAATCACTATAGTAATCCTTCACCTTCAAGAGATCACAAATCTCTGTTGGATTCTCTAGAATCCAAAAAGAGACAACAGTGGAAAATAATGTAAATAAATGAAGTGTTTAACATGCTAATAGACTGAAATGTAACACAAAGGGAGGAAAATGCTCATCAGTCATCTCATATCTACCACTCCTGAATAAAATAACAAGCCACTCAATGGCCAAAAGCAGGGTAATGTACAGAGACATTTGTGCAAAGCTGCAGAAAGTATTCAAATAAAGTTGGTAGCCATCTCATCAGTAAAATAAAAAAATTATTCTCATTTGCTCTCGCACAAAAACCTAACATCTGCATCTGGGAGGAAAAGAGAGAGATAAGTCAGGTTCGTGAGGGGAAGGCTGAGAGTATTCAGGAAGTTCAGATTACTTCAGACATTGAAAATTTTCAGTAAAATCAGTCCTTGACTTCAGCCTGCCACCTGGTATACAGCAAGTGTCATGATTTTCTCCCTTGAGGGCCTAACTGCCTGAGAATTTATAAGTGAGCTAAAGAAAGAAAAAAGTTAAAGTAGAAATGAGAAAGTTCATTTCCATGAACTTACATACTCATAGATCTAAATCTGTAGAAGATCCATTCAACTACCAGCTACCTCTTAATTGTCTCACATTTCACATTTGAGAAAACTCATTTATTACATAACATAAAAACTGGAGCATAAAAAAAAAAGTCAGCTTGAGAAGACTGTAGCACTAATACAGAAAGAAGAAAAATACACTGCTCTGTAGTGAGAATAGAAATTGCTAGCAGCCTTATGTATAGGCACAGAGAGGTAAAAAAAATCCAGTATCTGGGGGGGTAGGAAATTAGAAAAACAACTAGCCACGGACATAAGTAATGAAAACTGAAACGTGTGTATGATTGTCTTAAAGAGCAGGTACTTCACCGCACCAAAAAAGGCTGAAACGTTCAGTGCATTCCTGGATACAGAATGACTGCAACCAGACTGAAATTCAATTTGTAGTATTCCATTAAAAGAAGAATTTGGAATGAAAAAACAACAAACCAACAAGTATAATACATCTACCTTGCTTATATTTTTTTTAAACCAAAAGGAAATGCATTGAAAAATATTTAAGAAAATAGAGCAGGTTTGGTAGAAGGCTTAGTTTTTAGATGCTCTGAAGAGAGTCAAGAGACTGGAAAGGACCACAGTACCTATGCTTCAAGAGAGAAATGGGAGTACTGATGGACCTAAACACCAGTCAAACTAGCATAACAACCTGATACAACTTTAAGTGACCAAACAGTTTTTAAAAAGGGAAGTGCTAAAGAACATACAACATGAATTTGTCAAGAATAAGTCACAGCAAGCCAAATTACTTCTTTTTAGGCAGACCAGTTAGCTTAGATAGCAAGCAAGTAGACAGATTTGAGTCTTAATGTTAGTAAGACTTCTGACATCTCACTCTGACACACAGAAATATTTTAACCGGGTGACTGCACATGTACATGGATGCACAACCACTTTGAGAAAAAAAGTTAGTGTTATTTCAGCATCAGACAAAGAAAATTTCCAGTGATATCCTGGCAGAGACTATGGTAATGCTGACACTATTCAATGGTTTTAGTGATGACTCTGGAAGGGAGGAAAAAACCTAGAGATCAGAAGTACTGTCAACCCTGAAAAAAAATCACATTTATAAATTGAGTACCAGCCTAAATTGCTACAGAGTAAGTGACAGACAAAGAGCATACAGTTGGGGGCGGAGAGGAGAGAGAAATCAATGCAGAAATGCAAAATAAGAATTACTCAACTGTCACAGTGTGAAGTATCAGAGTACAAAACATCTTAAGCAAATGCTCCAGCTCTATATTCCCCTAATTCAGTGACTACATGCAATTGCTTAGATGGAATAAGATGTATCCTTCCTTTTCTAAATGTTTTTTACATGTTGTAAAGCTTTCAACTGCTTGGTTTAAAAAAGAAAAAAAGATAAAAATAAAAATAACTGCTGCCAGTGAAGAAGGGCTGTTATTCTCAAAAAAAATTTCTAGTCTTTGGGATTTTTGTGGTTTTGGGTTGTTTTTTGTTTTATTGTGGTTTTGCCTTGTGTGGTTTTTTTGTTGGGTTCGTTTGTGTTTTGTTGGTTTAGTTTTGTGCTTTGTTGTTCTGTTTGTTTTGGTTTTTTTTAAACACACACTGCACAGCACTGAATAAAGTGAGCAAATAAATATTTGTTGTATTTTACCTCTTTTACAGGTTGATGTTTTATACAAAAGATTTAAAGAGAAGCCAAGCTACATATTTTGTCTAAGAGAGCTACAGAATTTAGCACCTGCATCCCCTATACAGTCTGACTTATTTAACAATACATAGTTTTCCATCAAACCAAGATGAATAAGCAGTCTTCAGAAAGCATTAACTGCCACTAACTACGTAACTTAGGTGGACTATCCCATGCAAGCAGTATTTGCTTGCTCAAGACAATGGTTTTGCTTTTGCCCATTTCCTTTTAAATATTTACCTAATGTTCAGAAAGTGTTCAGCTTTTGGACAATCTCCAGTTGTTTGGGGTTTGGGGGGGGTGTGTGTTTTGTTTTGGGTTGGGTTTTTTTTGGTTTTGGGTTTTTTTTTTTTTTTTCCTCGAGATGTTTAAATTAATGTCTCTAAGAAAACACACAGGACAAGGAAGGAAGGACTAAGGAACTTTTTTTACCACCACAATACAATGATCCAAAGAAACTTTTATTCTATTTGCACTTTCATGTACAAGACCAATTGGTTCTAGTAAATTTCAGTTTCTTCTACAGATTTTTGCAAGATATACACACATGCAGGGAAACTCATCTTCAGAAAAGTGCAAAATCCAACTTCTTGAAACATTTAACTTCTGATCTATAAAAATACGGGAAGTTAACAAGTATGTAATAAATTATGTACTTGCCTGTCAAGTATCTCATATTCACTGTCAGATTTGTACAGTACTATCAGCCTGGATTCCATCAAAATGTAAATCTTCTCTGTGGCATTATCTAGAATATAAAATAAAACAAAAAGTTACAAAAATCTCAATTTAATACCCTCACTTGCACCGTTACAAAACCTTTCAATTTATGCAAGATGGTATCATATTAGCTGTAAAACTGCCCAGAATAATCCTGCTGATCGACCAATAGTTTCCGGCTAATTCTTCCCCATACAGCCACTTAATGAACACTTTACAAAAGTTAAGTGTAAACAGAAACCACAAGATGAAACCCAGTCCACTGATTTGCAGCGTGGGTTTTTGTTCAAGAGGCATAAATAACCAACTTTGTCTATTATCATTGGACCAAAGAAAAGCAACTGAAAAGTTTCAGCATATGTAACTGAAACAGAGGGAAACAACTGGGAGATGGACAATTACTATGTAAAAATCAATAATATTAAGTTGACATTAGGGGTAACAATTGCACTTTATGCTGCCTTTCTGAGATTTACTATTCCAATCATTTTTATGTCTGGATTTCTTTTTAAAAGAAGTAAATACAAATAAAAATTAAGTGTTATGAAGGAAACCCACCTTCTGCTCCCAAATAACCCTAATACCTTAATTTCAATGACAAATTTTATTCAGACTACTACCCTACCGACTTAGTCAGGGGCACTATCCAACCAGCAGGCTGTAGGCCAAAGACATCCAAACCCAACAGCTCAGCATCTCAGGCAGGTGTAGGTGTTATTTCTGAAAGTACTCAGTAACTGTTCTTGATATGACCAAATTTACATTAAAACTTCTGAAAACCAAAACATATTTAGTTGTCTCTTCAAACAAAGAAAACCCAAATACCTGGATTTCACTGTAAAGGCCTCTGCAACTTTTCATGTTTAACCTCCCCTTAGACACACATTAAATTCACATGGTTATGTTGGAACTGGAAATTATACCTTTGGCTTTTTTTTTTTTTTTTACTCCACATTAAATGCCGTCATTAACTTCACTATCTCTCCCCCTGCCCTTTTTTTTTTTTTAAACATACACTGAAAGGTCAGAAAAGGTGAGCAGTTTGGGAGAACCTGAAAACAGCAATGCAAAAAGTAACTTTTATTCAAATTCCGGCTTACATTTTAAAATTACATTTTAAAAAGGTTTTGTAGATCAAGATGTAATTAAAGATGACTGCATTTCAATAATAAAATAAATTCCCGATGTACTGGGTGCTCTCATGAAAGAGATTACCTTATAGTACACCTTGTTTAGTCGGGCACAACCAAGTGGTCCATGAGTAAGCCAAGGCACTTGGGTCCAACATACTCTTACATTGGAAACCACAGTATATACCATGCCTTACATTTGTGCTAAGACCCATGCTTCAGTCAGGTTGCGACTAGCACGTGACATCTTGGGTCTGTTATGGGTTAAGAGTACGGAGACATTCAGTTACTGCAACTTGGTGGTCATACAGCAGTAACTTGTTCATGAGGTTAAGCCCCAAGAAAGGAGGGAAGAAAAAAAAAAAAAAAAAAACCAACCACACTCAGCCCACCCAGTCACACTTCCCTGTCCCTCAAATACAGTGTGACTAAGATGAAAGATAAGGCATTTTCTCTCGTTCTTTATTTCATCTATGAATACTTTTTAGGGAATTGTCCTCACAATGCATGTAAAATAAAAAGAGCACAGCAGTTGGAAAGCATCAGCCACAGAGAAAGTAAATCTCATCCTTCAAAATAACACTGATCCAACCCCAAAGTGCTACAAATTTAGCCTAAAACAGTCTATCATACAAAATATAAGTACATATTCACGGGCACTGAAGAAAAAGTGTTCATTATATGTCACCTTCAGTTAACACTTGCCTCTCAATTTTACATATTGCAATTCTGGATTAACGCAAAGGGCCAAATTACTAGGCAAGGTCCAAGGAGTAGTGGTCCAAGCAACAAGAGAAACACTTGCATCTTCATCCAGTGGGAAACTCACAATCACCGAAGGATCTTGAACGTCCTTAAAACCAAGATAAAGTCAAAGAGAAAAAAAGAGAGGGAGGGGGGAGAAAAGGTTTACTGCTCACATTAGTGAGAAAATACAAATCTAAGAAGCAGTAACTACTATTGCCGCCCACCAAAACCTTGCAACTTGCCTAGTTCATCACTGTAGTGGTAGAAGGTGAAATGAGAGCATAAGAAAGCTTGAAGAGAACACCAATTACAAAGTTCCTACATTCTATCAGTGCAAACTGTCAGTCTGACAAGGCCACAGGGTTAAAAATTTGGATTGGCAGCTAATTCCCAAAATCTCACTGCTAAAACACCAAAAAGAGCTGAGTGCCAGTTCCCTCTTATAATCTCATTTTAAAAGTTTGTAATCAGTCTCAACGGTCAGGAGAATCAGCAGTTTCTCAGCTACTGCTACACAAAGCCTTTTCCCACCTTTTCCTCTAGAATCAGGGAGCAACAAGAATAGCCATCACTTAGGAAGATCCAATCTCTTATTAAGAAGCTGTTGTTAACAATGAAAAAAAGTTTTGGGTACTTAAAAACAAGAGTATGCCAATATTTAAGAGTAAAAAAATCTCAGAGGAGACCACTGTCAGCTATTCTATAGCACCTCACCTCCAAATGAGTCAAAAGAATCCTCTGAAAACAAGTTTTTCTTTCAGACATGCACAATCCTACTCAGCCACTTCACATTTCATATATTATGAAAAGCAGATTGAAAAAGCAATTCTATCTTGCAAATGTGAGTTTTTCAGTATTAACTTCAAATGCCAAACAAAAATAGGTGTCCTGCACAGAAACTGTAAATACATGAATAGGTCCTATCCCCAACATCATTTCTAGTGCAAGGCACTCTGGTTTCCAGCCAGCATCATGGAACAGTTAACAGCATCATGGGGCAGGCAGCTATTTATGTCTGAGCTAAGGGCTGCTCCAGAGGGAATTTTCTGTGAACATCTGGTACAGTCAACAGTAAAACATAAACATTACATAACTCTCGAACCACACTCAATACCAAGCAAAGATCAAGCAATCACTACTGTTCTGTCTCTACCAATTGTTAAACAGCACTGCAGGCTATTCACTTCATTTTCTGAAGAGCTAAGTTGACCAGGTAGATAAAAACAACTGCAAGCCATAAAAAACCAACATCCAGGCTACCAAGTAATGGCACTGGATAATATTTTATCTGTTCACAAAATTATGCCTGCTTTGATCTGAAGATAACACTTCTTCATTTAAATGTAATACAAGCTGCTGACATAGTTTACTCAAGTGTACATCAGGCACCTAGCTCTGTTTCTAAACATGCTTCTTGTGACCTATTTCTCACTATTTGTGTCCAGCTTCTCACAGGATCAATAAACAGAAGCCAAAGCCTGCTTTCTGCAGTAAGAAAGGTAACAGCTGCCTTACACCCAGAAACAACTGGTCTCACCAAGAACAAATCATGTCAGCTTGTAGACCCTCAACACGTCAGTCTTCAAAATACCACCTCTAGCAGACAAAAAAGATAATTTTTGCATGAAATGGCAGAGCAGCACACTCCCCACACACTCTACTGGTTCTAGAGTAAGAAATAGCATTTAAGTATTTCATTAAGACTAGAGAAAAGAGCTTTGCTCTATGAAAAACAGGCACGCACACACGAAAAACCCCACCCACAGTCTTTGTTCTAAAGAAAGCTCACTAATCTCAGCCTATATGAAATGTCAGTTAATAAGGACGAGCAAATTAATTATTTCAGTTGTCAGACAGTCACAAATATAGAGATATCTTTCACAAAACCTTTATTCTTCAGTACGGTCATTACCCCTCAGCAATATTGAAGCCTCTAGCATCTGTGGACTACATTGTACTACAAGTCCATTTAAAAATTTGTTTTAAAACCACTATTTCTGGACAGCAAATTGGCCTTTTTTAGGCAAGATGTAAAAAAGACCATATGTACAATTCGTGCTAGCTCTCTGCTCTAAAAACATAAGTGAAAGATTTATGATGTAAGGATATGGAGGCCTGTATGGGGATTAGAAAGGATATAAAACCTCTGCCCACAAACTAACGTGAAATCCGGAAAACTGGGACACAAGCTCTGCCTTCACATATGTGAACGGAAGTTTGCTGCAAATGAGAAGCGACACCTACAATATAGAGTCATTCATTTTTAAAAGAACATCTTATAAAATATAGTATACCATGCATTATATTAGGTAAAACATTTCCTGGAATGTCTCAGTCTAACTTAATGATTCTTAGAAGAGCTATTATCCTACTGCACTACAACCAACCCAAGTCTTTGGAAATTCTTATCAATCCCCTCACAGGAGATTTCAACTCTGCCAAGGACCTTCCTCATTTCCGATCTGCACAGACAGGGACAGCTGCACTTCTCCTTTAAGTATTTACCATACAAATCCAACACAGTGCAACACTCATCTTGAGAGCCCAGAGAGGAAGTGAGAGTAATTTACCAGAATAAAATAAAGCATATACTTTTTCTATATGTAAATAGTAACCAAGAAGAATAGGGAAGAAGGCTGAGATCAAGCAATCCAAACACAGCAAAGTATAATAAAAACTAACCCATTCACCTAAAGTTTTACTATCAGTTTGGAGTATAATAATATCCTTATGTACCACCACACACAAAAAAAAAATAATCCCTAAGGCTTTCCAAATCCAAACTGAAGACAATAGAGTAAATCTGATTGCAACATATAATGTATTTACCTTGTAATTCTGATGGGACTCAAAGTTTGACAGTGGAGTGTTGCATGCAGTTGAAAAAGGCATGACCTTAACACCTCTATACACCAGTCCTTTGTCATACAGCTGCTTGAAAACCCACCTGGAAGTAAACAAGGAACACAGAGTAACATTTGGTGTTTCAAATTTAATAAATCAACGGCAAAAATGGGGTTCTGCTCTAGCTGGAATGCTGTTCTGAATGACATCTTTTTTTAAGCAATCATCAACTATAGACAATATTTGCAAGTCAAAAGGAAAGAGACAAATTGATTGCAAGTGCGTTTCTGGCTGATTTTTAGCTTTTGCTGATTCTATCAGCTTGGCTCTCCATGCAAAGCACATAGTATTTAGACGAAACACAAATCTGCATTGCTGATTAATCTTTCTCAAATTTCTTGAATATGAAGATGACCTGAAATTTGAACTATTAACAAGACTGAAATCAGTCATAATTTAGAGAGATGTGTAGCAACATGCTCGCTTATCATATGATCAAGTACTGACTACAGCAACCAGTGCTACAGAAGGGAGACAGATACAGGTTTGAGACACCTGCCACCTACCCCAAGTAAATCCTGACAATCTGAAGAGTATTTTTCACAGGAGGGCACAGCTAACCATGCAGAGTAATGAACTCAGATAGCCCACAACTTACATTAATTTTCTCCTTCGTTAGCTCACTTCACTCTGGACTCAGTTCCTGTCTACGATCACAATCTCAATCAAGCTTTAACTCTGTTTATGGAATCTTTAATACAGCCTGTAGCATATTTGGATCATTACATCTTCTTGAAATAATCAAGACAGCACATATTACAATATGACAAATTGAGTCAATGCTCAAGATGAACGGAAGCTGGAATAGAAATATACTTCACATAGCAATTCATCAAGTGTCCACATGATGGACAAACCCCTATGTTTCTGTGCAGGGTTTGCTAAAGGATCATCAACATTTATCAGCTTATCAGATCTCACTGACTTGCACACTTAGTGGTGCAGTCTGAACGTTGGTTCCCTTAAAAGTAAAGGCAGGAAAGGGCAAGCCTTAAATAATCATGCCAAATTCAACTCAAAATATCAGAGTTTCTGCAGTCTGATAATTTCAAATTCCACATCCAAACTGTTAAACATTACTGACTTTAAAAACTCCTTTACTCAAACTACGTTTTCAAACCATCCTGATCACTTTTCTGGGTCCCTTTCCAGATAAATAGCTCATTGCTAAGCAACCAACCCCATCCTGGCAAGCAGCACTTTTTCCTGCAGGCTGTCATTTTGTGCTTGAGAATCTGGACCTGTATTTAAGTCAGTATCTTGCCTTCTATGTTTGAAATCACAATCTTCAAGACAAAATGCAAGTAGACTATTGCACTGACTTGTAACTGCAGCCTGAAACAAGAACAACAAAAGATATGCACTGGCCCATTGTCATGGAATTTGTACAGTATCGTAATCAGAGTAATTACTACCCTGCAGATCAGACAGTGAGAGAAAATACAGACATATGGAAAAGACATGTAATCCACTCAGATTCATCCATGGGCCTCTAGTAAAAATCCAAAATTTCCTGTGAGTGGTCACTGAAGTCAGAAAAATTAAATAATCTGAACTCTAAGATGGATAAAGCCTAAGAGACCCTCAGCAGCATCAAGTTCTGCCATGAAGGAGCAAAACCCAGAATTCTTTCAGAGCTGTGCACTCTCACAAAGGTGGCTTACCTTACACAGACAACTCAAAAGCAACTTTGTTAAAGTAATAAATGTCACCCGCAGTCAAGCTGTGGCTGTCTGACCCCTAACCCAAATTCAAAACATAGCAGTGAGTGCATCTGTTTTGCAACAGAGACTGTATCAACTTAAACTTGCATAAATATAAATCAGTCTTTTATAAAAATTATTTGTGAATATAGCTTCATCAGCTGTCAGCATATGCATTTGAGCTGTCTAATTGCAGAAGTTTTCGTGCAAGTTAAAAAAAAAACTTAAATGTATGCTTACCATCTCAGAGCATAATTAATGCAGACTGTGACAAATAACAGCATTTATACTGAAGGTGTTCTACTTGCCTTTCAAAAACAGTTAACTAAAATATCTGTAGAAAAAAGCTCTACTTTATCTCTGCTTTCTAAAGAACACTGCTTACTACCAGCATAGAATAAAACTACTCAGAGAAACACTGAATATTTCATTCAGCTGTAAATATAACTGTAAACTTCAGGAAAGGTGAACACTAGATGGAGCTGCCAAGTTAAAAATCCAAGCCAGTAACTCCCTCTTGTGGTAATTCTGCCCTATTACAAACCAAGGGCTCCCCAGTTCTTCCATTGCTGAGCAAAAAGACGGGCTTTCAAACCACATCGTTCTTCAGCCCTCTCATTACAGTTCATAAGGACCACCCATTTGTAGTTTATCATAATCTCTACTCTCAAACAACCATTCCAACATAAGTAGAATTGTGATTGAATCAAGACTGCTGCTTGATGCAATAGCCCTCATTACTACTACAAAAAACTGTTTTGTTATCTTGAAAAACACCTAACTGGTTTCCTTAACAAGAAAGCTTCTGAGAACAGTTCTCGTGCAATCATCAGAAATGCATGGGAGATGACTCCCAAAGAGCCTCCTGCTCATAGCACTGCCCACCTAAAACAAAGCAATTGCTAAAATGAACCTAGTTTTAACAGTAGGAGTCACTTACAGGTGGATATCATGTTTTGCTTAAAAATTCTACACATGGTTTCAGATAACAACATATCAAATTGTATTTTAACCCTTATTGCAGAATGTTGACAATTTGCAAGAAAGAGGCTCTGGGACTGTAAGCAAAGTTGAAACTGCAGTCCTTCCTGAAAGAAATAAGCCAAAAAGGCATGGAGCTTCTTTCTTTAGACAAACAGAAAGTTTTGTTCACAGAAGTTAGAAGCCAAACCCTGTTTCCCTAATTCTGCTGCATTTCTCCTCCATAAACAAATTTAGCTGCATCCTCTTGGCTGGGGGAGCAGCACTTACATACTCCTTCACCAAAGAAAAATTAGGTTAGGGAAAAGGTAAAGTCAAGAAGCATACTTCAGCCACTTGTTAACAAAGAACCTGATCCCTAGAGATGCAAGGTAGCTTTAACTTCTAAAAAGCATGACTAACTGAACACACATGTTTTTTGTTCCTGAAGTGTCATGAGGGGATGATACAACTGGTTCAAGCACAGTCAGTAACCAAGACTGTGAGTTACTCTCTCCATAGGCATAACTTCCAAGAAATTAGAACTTTGCTACAGTATTTGTTGATCCAAGTCACATACGCACCATGCAAACACCACATGGGATATAACACCACTCTTCCAAAGGGAGTTTTTCCTTCCTAAAGATACCGAGTAAGTCAACGTAATATTCAAAACACCCTTGGCATCCCACACAAAATCCATCATCCCACAGCATCCCCTAGCAGATGCAAAATCAAGTTGTCATTTTCAAACACACACATTCCCTTCACATCGAAGGGAAGGATTTGATCTTAGAGCTTCAAGTTCTTAATGCCATTCCTTTGGGGTATCAAGTGATTTTTAGGTGATTCTGTTTGCAATGACTCAGTATCTAAAGGTTTTCTAAGGGTTTGAAAACTAGTTTTTCAGAAAATGGAAGTACTCATTACTAATACTGAGAAATTATTTTCAAGCTCATATGAAGTGCTTTTCCCCCTTTTATTTTTAAAGAAAAAAAAGCCCCAAGAATTGTAAACTCAGTTACCAGCAAAGGCTAAAAGTAAGGCGGGCAAAACATTACAACAGCAGGATCTAGAAGCGTACAATTTCAATATATCCATTGCAGAATAGATAAATGAACAAAATAACTGCTGTGTGATGTAGTATCAATTAATCTCAAGATAAAAATGACAAGTTAACAGCCTCTGAAGAGTTAAAAAAAAATAATCAAACACCACACTGTGTAAGAAGCCCTGTCATCTACACAGTTCAGCAAGCAGACTGCATCCAAACAGCACCATAAGCAGCAAATTCTGAGAAAAAGGTTCTCCCATGACTCATGAGCAACCCTTGAAAGACATGATTAATCAAAAAGAAAGCAACAATCAAAAACAGATGCACAGGGATGAAAACAGGAAAAGAAAAAAAGAGTACTTGAACAACACTGGACATGTCAAAAAGCATAAACGTAATAGGAACATTAAGTCCAATAACACAGACAGCCTGTCTTCAGCATAGCATCTTTAAAAGACACCTTCATAAGACAGGAAAAGCATTTTTTTCTGGGGCATAAGAATCACAAGTACAGAGGTTCTCAAGTCTTATGTTCAATTACCAGTGAAAGCTTTAAAAATCCCAGCATATGGAGATCATGCTGCTCCAGCTCTACCCTCCAAGCTTCAGACTAGCAAGAATGAGGGGATTTCCTGATGTAATCTTGGGATCAGTGTGTTGAAAGATTCTGGATCAAGCCAGAAGTGCAAAATACCTGTATAGCAGAGAATATAAATATCTATCTAAAACTGATGCCAGACTTACCCCAAAGATCATCCAACTAAGTACGAGTTCAGTGTATTCCTCCTTCAAAAAACAGGTGAGGAGATAAAACAACAAGGACTGGAATGGCAGGAAGAGAACAAGGGGACTAAAGCACTAAATGTGCAAAAGAAATAAACGTGTGAGGAAAAAATGCAGATAGCCAGTAGAAAAATGGACAAAACATTTCTTATGAACTACTGTATCTCTCTAAAGAATCATTAATGAGTCATGGAATAAAAAAGTACAATAGTGATTCCTATTAGGACCTAGAGATCTGTTGTTCAGAAATCATTCTGGTTTAGTGCTGGATAAACTGCCCAGGCAGAAAAAAAATTAAGTCAGAAACCTACTTTTACTGCTTACACAGAAAGGAAAAAACAACGTAACAATCCAATTGCTTTGATCTTTACAAACCAGGCCTCCTCTCAACAGGGAGTCCCCATTCACCTCACTGAGAAAGGCTAAGGCAGTTGGACACTGACATTGAGTGACAGAGCTCATCTTGAGAATATAGAGTATGGAAAACACATCATGCCAAAACGAAAACAAAGCTACACACAGGGAAGGAAGGAGAGGTCCCTGGAACAACTGAGATAGGTCCAGTGGAGGGAAGGCAGAAATAGATGAAAAGCCCCATCACCAAAGGGAGCTCCATACTGCATTTTCACAGTAAACAGAGCAGATCACAGCATATAGCTGTGATCTCACATACATAAAGTACCCATTTTCTAACATAACTAGGAATGTTTTTCTTTCCCTCTCCACCCACTACCTAGTGTTACCACAAAAGGACTCATGAGTATCTTCTTAGGGTACAGAAGTAGCCAAGAAGTGTTTCTGCCACCTGTGGTTTCACACCATACAAGCAAGTCTTTTAAAAACACACGGAGTTTGCAAATGTTTTTAAAATTTAATTATGCTCAGACTGCAATTGCCTAATTTAGCCACTAGATAGTGATAGAAAGCTGTTTAACTAAACCTGAAGTTGTGTACAGGAGCAAATTAACAGCCTAGCCATCAGACCCAGAAACATGCCACAGCTCTGACCACAGGGCTCTTCCCCTCCTCTCCTCTGCACTTCACAGACCATTTCCTCAGCGGCCAGGAAGAACTGCTCTTGAGGTGCAGGCTCACAGCTGGCCTGAGAACTGTGCAAAAACCCAGAAGTGAAGACAATCATTTACTACTTGTCTTTTTTCCCAAAGCTCATATACTTCTTTCAGACCAACTGTAGATGGGTAAGAAGTTCAAGATCACATCAAACTGCTCTAGATCTCACTGCATCCATCTCATGAGCTGTACAAAAAAACCCACAAGAATATATTGTGCATTTGCTCCACGCTAGCTCAGGAACATCATTCTCGTCATACTGTTTTCAGTGAACAACACATTTTCACTAAGAATCAAGCTGGCTGCAGGATAGATATAAAAGTTCTACAGAAAATAGAACTTTAAAGTTCTAGTAAGTTATTTAAGACATGAAGAGTTGACTATATCTTCATCACATAAGAAACCATTGCAGTATCACAGCTTAATGACACCAACAGTCAATGTACCCCTGAAAAATTCTGCCATGATGCCACAATTTTATCATTGGATGAAGTTTTGTTCCAAGCCAAAATTTAGCAGGCTGAAAATTCATTCTACTCTGTCAGCCACCATATGGCACAGTGCTAAAATGCTTACAAAGCAGCCATTTCCAACAAATCCATTATAAGATATGAAAAAGAATGCTCTCTAGCATAATGACCTTGTACAGTACATCTACAAAACAAGGTAATATTAATAAAAGATACATTTGGTGTCCGAGTCCTAAACTATTTCAAGACTAAATAATTTGGATAAAATCAGCCACCCCTGGAAACAACATTTATCACAAGCATTACATTAGCTCACTGAACTCAATATAAACATAATGGATGAAATCATTACATTTCATAGAAAGCTAGAAATTCCAGTTGAGACCACTCCAGAACTGTAAGCCTCAGGAAGAGCTAAAGACAAAAAAAACCCCACCAAAACCTAAACAGATAGATTTGGCTGATTAAAATACTAACTACAAAATCCTTACCATATTTTAAGCACAAAATCCATGGGTGCCAGGCTCACTACCATTATTATCATCACTATTTTTTTTTCTGGGCCTAAGAGCAGAATTCTACTCCCACCGGCAGAACAAAACAAACCCAAAACAAACAAAACATATTAAAACCACTTTCTCTTTCGTGCTTAGATGGACACTAAAGTTTTTAAATTAAAAAAAGGTTTTAAAAGGAACTCCTATTAAAAAAAAAGCCAATCAATTATAAGCACAGCACACCAAAATCTACTGTTCAAACGAATACTCTTAGTGGACATAAAATGCAAGTTCAGTAACAGATTTTCAATTTGATGATTGCCTGGGTAACAATCTGTTTTTTTCTTTAGAATATTGCACATTATCCTGTCACAAGCACTACTGTAACTACAGTTACAGTGCACTCTTTAAGCATTATTTCCCTTAGCCTTGAAACATTCCACATTCCTTTCCCATTCCCCTCCTCCACCCGCTCTATGCAAATGCCAGTGGTTCCAGCTCCTGTTATACTGGAGAGGAAGCTGGCAAAGGCATAGTAACATGCCCCTCCAAGACTTAGAAGACTTTCCAGAAAACCTGATTTTTAAAAACAGACTTTTAGAAGTGCACTTCATTACACGATTACACAGAAAATTAGTAGCATCAGGAAGCAAGAAACTACAAAATTAAGAGGCTGCCTACATACTTCCTTGAAATTTCATACCACAGAGACTTCAGATCCAAAGTTTGTATTTTAGAGTTTGTATCCAAAGCAAGAATTAGAGGAGGTAACCTCTGTAAGCCAGGTGGAAGACTAGAAATTTTCTTTCAAAGTGGGAGGGGAAAAAAAAATAAAAATAAAGAACCCACAACAGAAAACCCACACCACAAAAAAAGGCTTGGGCTATTGAGAGAGACCCCACAGCTAGTTCAAGTCAAGTTTTGACACTTGGAAGCAACCTTCCAAGGATGCTTCCTTGGAAGATGCTAGTTAAACAGGATTTAAGGTGCCACTAAGTACATTTATAACTTACAAAAAGAAGGTTCCTTGTCCATCTTAGCTTTTATCTTTATGCAGGGTTTCTGAAGCTAAGCTAGTTAAACATCTGCTCTCTTCCCACCGTTCTTCTCAATGCTCACTGAAAGCTCACTGTCACTTCACCCTCTACAACAGCTTCAGAAACATCTAGAAGTTCTGTCAATCCTTTATCATAACTATACGTAACTAACTATACAATTAAAGGTTATTAGTAAAACTAATGTTAAATAACATCAATAACACTTTAAGACACATATAATTTTGCTCTTCAATGGCGTTTTGTCAGTGTATACTCTGCTAAACCTCTCCTCGCAATCCACCTTGTAATTCTATCACCTGAAGGACTCAATATTGCCATTTCTTCACCATGTTAGGTCAATTTAATTATCCTTAACCTATGAGGTCATCTTGTCTTTTGGAATTCCAACAGTCACCCTGAATACATTGCCAAAATACCTGAACTTTACTTAGCTCTGCACCAGGAATCCAAGACAGTTGTCCAACTATGCTGCCAAGAAAAAGATAAACAGCAGATTTGCAGCCTCTGATTCAGGCTTGAAGAAGAGGTTTAGAGCTAAACGAAGTTTGGATAGTTTGCCCATTTGCAGCTGACAGTGTGAAGAACATCAAAAACAGAGATATAATGTAATTTCCTAAACCAAGCAAGGAACATATCAGTAGATCTTCAGAATTGCTTTTAAGTTGCCATGGAGCAGTAAGACTTCATGGCTCACTAAAAGCAGTACTGTTGTACTTTGTTTTGAAAACCCTACTATCTTGAAGAAGAAAAAAAGTACGTCAATTAATTCCCTCACTTCAATATCAAGAGATTTCACATCACCTTCATTACTTTGCCCGCTATTTATCTGAATTTGGCATGTTTCAAAACAGTTCTAGTGATTTATGGACCAACACATGTTTATGATAATTGCTTTATGAATTTGAAATGTTAAGAAGGCTTCATACATGCAATGTATGTAAATTAACTTACCACACAGACTCCATGAACGCAGGATAAAGAGTTTTATAGTCATTTTCAAAATCAATCCAGCGTCCTAATCTGGTAACACTGAACTGTTAAGAAACAAAACACACAGACTGAAAGGCATCTTAACATAAAAGATCATGATACATTTATAATATTTATTCTGTAAAACAGCTTCATTTTCAAGTGTAGTGTTTGTCCCATATTAACGTAACACATCTATGAAATATTTTAGCCTGACAATAGCTCCAAACAGTGTATTTAAACATGCTACTATAAGCAAAGAACGAAACCGCGAATGTAACTGTTTAGAAGCAAGGTCACACAACAGGCAAACGTGTTCGACACTACTGAACAGAAGCGGTGAATCATTTGGATCATTCATCAAATAGAATGGTGGATCATTCAAGGTTCAGCTGAGGTTCAAATGCCTGCAAATTGCTTTGGATTACAGTGGTCTTGCTTCTATTTTTAAAAATACCCCTTACAGAGATGGTCAAAATCCAGAACATAGAGTCTATCAGCTTTCAGTTATATGAAAACATGATGTAATTCGAAGACAAAGAAATGCTGAAAGAAATTGATATGTCACAAGAAGCTATCAAAAGTATTTCAGGGCCAACTCCCTTCTTTGACCTGCCAAAGCTACGACAGGGCTGCCAAAGACCACAAGACTGACAGGTGTTAGTCCCTGTCTCGGGACAGATTATGGTCACATCCATTGGCACAGAATATGAAAACTAATGAGTAATCAGCTAGCTATGGGATTCACTTGGACAAGTAGTAGTCTTGCTCATTTCACAGCTATCAGAACCCCTAGCTCTGCAAATAAGCAAGCGCAGACACCTGTCCCAATGCTAAATTGGGCTAAATGCTTTATTCTGGCCACACTGCTAAGGAGAAAAATAAGGAGCATCAGGTTCTATGCATAGGATGAATATTATTCAGAGTTAGAAAAAAAACCTGTGCATCCCTTAGGCAATATCTAACCCACCTATTTGGAACAGCTCTCCAACCTCAAGAGTCTGCACAGAGCAATGCTCTCCCTAGCACTACTATATTCATGGAATGCAAAGTTAGGCCAGTATTTTCTTGGAAGACAGAGTTTACCCATACCTATTCTGACAGAACATCAGATGCTAGAACTTCTGCTGTTCCAGAAATACAAGTTATAGTCCTAACACTCTGGCAATGAAAAGACTGAAGGGGGGGGGGAGGGAGGGGGCACGAGGGAGAAGAGCAGGGAGGTTAATGTGCATTTTCTTTATCGCTTTCATTTGAAAACCAAAGTCATATCTTACTTTCAACTTTTTATAAAAAGAAGATGACATGAAGAAAGAGATAACTTGTTCAATGTATCTATCTATTAGATGTTCAACGCTTTTAGTTAAGACACTGTAAGCTCCCGGTTACCTTAAAGTAACCTTCTCTTGACATCACAGCAGTCTCCCTGTTCTGAGCCACAATGTTGGTTTGTGTCCCCCCTTCAGGATCACCAGTGAGAAACATGGTAGCTAAAGACATGAGATTTATGCACGTAATCAAATAGAAGGATGAAGCTCACCCCAGCTGAAAGACTTCTGCACACATACATTTAGAAACATACAGCAGAATACACGCTGAGCCTTGACTTACCTCCCATTCCTTTGAGTATCTCATCACAATCCCTCTGCACTGGTTGTTGTATTCTTTAATCCCCATCTTCGCCACATCCTCTGGCCCTTTAATGCCTAAGGTCTTGTCAATCTCATATTCCTGGGAGCATTGATAACAACCAGAAAAAAACCCCACGCTGTCATCAAAAGCCTTCAGGATTTCTCTGGATAGTTTATTTATGTTCTATGCATCCTAATGAGGCTAAAGGGCCTCCTTTATCCTTTTGAGATTTCCTGAGTATTGCACCTGAACTAAGCAGATATTTCAAAGGATAACCCTGGTGTGATTGTTTCTTTGCTATCTTTAGAAAAAGAAAAAAAAAAACATACCAAATAAATTCATGTTTATAGTAATGAATAGAGTGCCTGAAGAAGGGCAGGTGACCATTAGGAAGCACCTGAACTCACCACACAAGCAAAAGCCAGAGCAACACACTGGACAAAGAACTTCCACTTCTCTTCTAGCAACAAAGCCAGGCATAAGAGCAATAGAAACATGACTGGTAAGCAGGTAACAACGTGGAAAGAGGAACAAAAATATTTGTAGGCAGATTTATGACACATACCACAGGTAAGCCATGGCAATCCCAGCCAAATCTTCTGTCAACATGATATCCACTCTGATGAGCAAATCTGGTTACTATGTCTTTAATGGTTCCTGCAAGAATATGGCCATAGTGTGGAAGCCCAGTAGCAAATGGAGGGCCATCATAGAAGTTAAACCTACAACACAAGACAACATTCTTAATTAAAATCAAAAACTGAGCATGAAATCTTCAAACAGGATAATACTATCTGTATGCTTATGCTTCTTATGTATTATTAGGACAACATCAATTTCTTCCTCTTCCATTATCAGTCAGAACAGGTATCACATTGGCAGTGGGACAAAAGGGAACATTTCAACTCATTCAGTTCCTACTGATTGCCAGTTCTACCAATTACTACCGAAAATACCAGCATGCTGCTCCACAGCTGGCAGACATAAGAGTTGTCCTTGCTTACCTGCAGATTTCTTTTATAAACTCACCAAGTGGGAAATTACAGGTTTATTCCTACTGTTTGTACACTGTTGATTCTTCAAAAAGTGAAACATAGAGACAGTAACTGACATGACAGCAACATTAGCCAAGACTGCTATCTGCAAAAGCAGCAGCTGTTGTTAACAGGACTGAGGCAAAAAAAAAAAAAAAGTAATTACAGCTAAGCCAACCTTGTACTGTCGCACACAGTTGCTACAGCTTTTAGCAGATTCTTACCTAGGTCTATT
>NW_009259328.1:3172377-3178249 GCF_000687185.1 Egretta garzetta
CTTCCTCATTTGGAAAAGTTACGTTTTCTGGAACTTGTTGAACCATTCTTTCCCTGCAATAACCAAGCAAAGAAAAGAAAATACATATTGAACAGAAAAAAAAAAAAGGCTTCACAAATACAATTTATTGTCTTACAAATCCAGATCATGAAACCGTATCTCAGTTTTTCAAAGAGCTTGATTCAGTGTAGGCGTGGAAGCAAGCATTACACTCCAAAAAAAAAAAAGCTTAATGATTTTGACAGACTAGCACCAAGGTTTTGTAACAGGAAAAGGATCCTCCATTCACTCAGCTATGGTCATTCTTTTTTTATTATGCTTTTATTTTTGTTTCCTATAGAAAGCAGTCACAGGGCAAATTATTCTCTGGTTAAAAGTTTGTGTTTGGTGGGTTTTTTTTAGGGAAAGTTTCCAAGGTCAAACTGACCTTTCAGCATCAGTTTGTGAACTAGAGAAGCTTACTTTAAGTGCAGGACCTAAAACTAGTGAAGAGAAGGCTCCTTTTCACTGTACATCTATTCCTACCATTTAAAGGTTTAAAACAGCATTTTTCCATTTAGCTAGGCCACCATTCTCGGATGCCCCTAAAAGCAGCTAGACTTCACATAGCATAGTTGAAACACATTGCAATGAAAGATGAACATGCGGGGAGGAATTCAAACAGATGAGGAAAAAGCTCAAAAACCTCAGCCATACCTCTTGAAAAACTCTATACTGGCAAAAGTGCTAGTCTCTTTCTAGTCTCTGGGGTTTTTTCTTCTATTTTGCAAGTATGTCAGAACTAAGCCAGAATGGGCTACCTCTTGCTGACCATTTCCTAAAGGTCTTTTTTTATTTGGCGGGTTTTGGCCCCAGAGCCCAAAGCCATCCTTCAATTCTGGGTAGTGGAACGAAAATCACTACAAGCAAAATTACATAGGAGCTTTCTTCACAACTCAAGGAAGAGAATTCTCAACATAATTAGAAACACACAATAGAGCTGCCTGGTGTTCCAGACCTGCCACAAGATTCAAAGGGGTCAAATTTCAACAAAATGCTACAAGCATTAAGCGAAAGCTCTGTGGAATAAGGATATGTAAGAAAGGAGTCCATAATGGAAGAAAACTAGTTATGAAGGTTATAATAGATGGGTGCAGAGTCACCTAACAGGCACTCCCACCTCTAACTTTAGTGCTACTGTTCCTTAGCGCTTATACCAGAATGAGCTGAGCACTACACACTAGCCTCAAGTTTCACTTAGCACTGCAGAATTACAAGCAAAGGCACAAGGACCAAGTCTTCCCATTTACTCAGGTTTGTCAAATAGCAACCTTAAGAGGCAACAAGTGCAAATGCATGAAAACAACACTACAAGTTACAGCTGGCATGCTGCTTGGTAGCGCTGAAGTTCCAAAGCACTTAAACAAAACCCAGAACACCATAGAACTTCCTAGCTTGATGCTTGAACCCGTATGAAAAAATGCGCCCCAAAATGAAACCTACAGACAAATTCCACCATTCACACTTTTTTGTATTAAGAACAGATCATTCTCCCCACTAAAATCCCCAAATTATCAAGTAAGACAAGAAGTTCATTGAGAAACTCACAACCTGGTACACAGGCCGCACGGCAGGTGAGGGGGAAATCACGAGCTGACAAGGAACACATGGAAATGGCCTGGATGTATTCTTAAAAAGGTAATAACCAGTCTTAGCACAGTCAGTTACAGTACACCCAACTCGCACAGGAGTTTTCATCATCATATCTCAAAGCACTCAACAAAGCACTAATTAGCCCATGCCACTTCTCAGTAATTTGATCACAGGCCCAGGATCACAGTGCAGAGACAACAGAGAAGATAGAAGAATTCAGCCTTAAAGCTTATTTCCTACAAGCCAGCTGACTTCAGAAGAGGACTTGAGGATCTGGACATTTTACTTAGATCAAGCTCAGCCTTCGCAATCTAGTGATAACTGAAAAAGTTTTGGCAACTGGCCCAGCTGTCAAGTCCCTATAATCTAATAAATTAAATGCATGTTCAAGGTTTAGTCTGTAACTGTGATCGGGCTATGGAAGCTGCTCACGTATCACAGGCTCCATGCGTAAATCACAGTATCACTTTTAGCCCATTTCTACCAACTGAAGCACTGTATGCACAAACCAGTGTCCAGCAACCACAGGGCAGAAATTCATACACACTCTTACCAATATTACAAGAGAAGCTCATTATGTCATTACTAGGAAAAAAAACCCTGATGAGAATTAACATGTAACTACAGGTCAGTTTTTTCCAAGTTAAAAGAACAGAATTTTAAACAGATTGACTTAAAAGACAAACCACATTTTAAATCTATGGCTCAGCCTCAGCTGAGCAAAAAGCAAAGTCTTCTGTAAGCATAATCAGTTTATAGACCAATACATAAATAATTCCACATACCTACAGCGAAAAAAGTTCATTACTACAAGCAATCTAAATATTTTAAATCAGAAAAAAATCAAGAACAACTCATTATTTTGAACACAGACTGAGTGAAAACATCTCAAATGATGTTACAAAAATTATAAAAATGCATCTAATAAAACAACACTTTTGGACAAGACTCCAAATTTACATACAGATTAGTAAACACAAGGGGTTTTTTGTTTTCTCATTTCTTTATTCATTTTCTGCTGAAAAAAATGTTAAAGTTGAAGACAATGCACCACTGGGGAACTTTTTTTTTTTTTTAAAGTACTCACTTTTTCTAAAAGATAACAACATTCAATAGGAAAGGCGTCAAAGTTTGTAGATTGTACTACAGCAGTCTCAAATCTATGCGGGGCTTCTTATCTAAAAAAAAAAAATAGCAAGCATTAGAACCATAAAAGCAAGCGAGAATGTGGTTTTTTTCAATATTAAGATTTTTTTTAAAAAAATCAGTATCTAGTTTTTCAACAAAAATTCAATTAAAATGCCACTGTATATGAACTGAACCAGTATTTCAGAAAAGCGTTGGACTTAGCATACATCACATATAGATAGAAGATTAAAACAAAGTAGATTTCAAGATATTACTAATTTTGTTGGCTGAGAAACTGAAAAGATAAGAACCAGTATGAACCAAAAGCACACAAAAGGTCTCCTAACTTCAAGGGGTTTACAATCAATCTTTTATCCTTGTTCCAGTCACCTTCTCCCACCAACTATTCTATGTGAGAGACCTATGCACAAACTTCCCTTCCTAGACTAGGAGGACACTCCTTTCTCCACCTACAGATGCCTTCCCCAAAGTTAAACAATGTGCTATTTTACATACACACAGAACTAGGTTCCGCATTTCTGCCTTTTTAGGCACCAAGCTTTGAGGCAAGGCAATTTCAAATACTCAAATTGTTCATCTGATAATCAAAAGCATCCATTTCTAGAACGGATGGAAACAACCAAAATTTAAAATAAAAGGCAGGATGGATTGGAACAGAATGCTAAGCTACAGAACAAATGCTGCTTCTGAAAATATTGTGCTAATACCTTACATAGGGAATAAGACTGCGATGCTAATCAAAGACCTGAGAAGAGGTGGGGAAAAAAAACCCAGTCATACACATGTACTGTAACTAGCACTCTACACAAACCAAGTAGGTGGAAATGCAAGAATAAACTTATTAAAAAAAAAAAAGCAAAGCAATCAGTTTTCTTCTCCAAAAGGACATAAAGCTGCCACCCTCACAGCCAGTCTCCCTAGCACTGCAATTTATAAGTGTAATTACTTCAGGAAGGAATTTAAGACATGGTTTTCTTCACAAAAGTTGTGGGTGTGATGGTAACATAGTGGTTTTGGTGGTAAACAAAATTCATATTTACACCTTATTCATAGCAGATTGATAATGGCCTGATTATTCCACTGTTCTATTTGATGGAGGAGTTAAAGACTTTTCTTACTGAAAAACATTGCCCCAACATGAATAGATCAGAAAACTAAACTGGGAAATTAAGAAGTGACAGTTTCTACTTTCTAAACAGGTAAATGCAGTCTACTCAAGGTGAGCCTGATACTTGAGGATGGGTTAGCACGAGTGTGTCCAGGTTAATTCAGCTCAACATATCACTCAGGATGAAACGCTACCCAAGACAGACTGTAGCCCATCTGTCCCCCAGCAAGGAGTGTTTCTTTTTATGCTGAAAAGCCAATTAAAACATTGCTAAAAGAGTGAGGGAACTCATAAATTAATACTACGTTTGGACACAAATATATTTCATACTATGCAAGAACTCAGTTTTACCCTCTATCTTACAATCTCAAGCAGATTTTTTTGTTGCCTTCAAACTACCTTGATTAAAAGTGTAGAATTTGTCATTGTGCAAAAAAATTCCTAGGTTCTTTTGAAATAACTCTCAATTATATATTTTAAAAAATTAGAAACTACTGTCAGTTGAGTTAGCAAATGCTCTTATTATGTGCCAACTAAATTCTGCTATTACCTGACATGGTTTCTTCAGTTTCCAGAAGGCTTCAGGGGGGATGGTAGAGCCAACATTTGCTGGAGATAGAAACATCAAATCCATCACAGCTACCACTAATCAAAAGCGTGCCTTCCTCAAAAAATTTCTCCTGTATTAGAAGGATGCTGAAGTGGAATGCTTAACACATATTACACATTGCAAAGCACCTCAGGTTACTTGGTCAACTAATCAATGATATTAAGCTTTGATGGGTAGCAAACTCTGCAGTAAGAAAAGTGGTTATCCTTCAACAAGGACTTATTTTAAGTACCACTAAATTCCAAAAAAAGCAGAGTCTGTATAGCACCCAGCAAAGTCTAAGTGTACTGCTTTTAGCTGGGGTAGAGTTAATGTTCTCCACAGTAGCTGGTACAGGGCTATGGTTTGGATTTGTGCTGAACAGAGCATTAATAATCCAGGGATGTTTTTGTCACTGCTGAGCAGAGCTGACACAGAGCCAAGGCCTTTTCTGCTCCTCACCCCACCCCACAAGTGAGAGGGCTGGGGAGGGGGGCACAAGGAGATGGGAGGGGGCACAGCCAGGACAGTCGATCCCAACTGACCCCAGAAATATAGAATCATAGAATCGTTCAGGTCAGAAAGGACCTTTAAAATAAAGTCCAACCATCCCACACCATATGACATCGTGCTTATCATATAGAGCTAGGGGAAGAAGAAGAAAGGGGGAGAGAACGTTGGGAGTGATGGCATCTGTCTTCCCAAGTCACCATTAACGCGAAATGGAGCCCTGCTGTCCTGGGGATGGCTGAGCACCCACCTACCGGTGGGAAAGAGGGAACGAATCCCTTAGTTTGCTTTGCCTGTGTGTACAGCTTTTGCTTTACCTATTGAACTGTCTTTATCTCAACCCACGAGTTTTCTCATTTTTATCCTTCTGATTCTCCCCCCTTCTCACCAGGGGGAGAGTGAGCAAGCGGCTGAGTAGGGCTGAGCTGCCTGCCGGGTTAAAACCACACTAAAATATCTTATGTGTAAAATTACCGTTGTACATACAAAATACATTAGCTCTAACGCCTGAAACCGCACTACTAACGTCAAAACCCAGCAGTGGAACAGCCAGCCCGGCCGCTCCCCCGTTAACACGCTCCAGAGCTCCTGGCGGTGACACAGGACAGGCACCTGCCGGGCCACAAACCGCGCGGGCGGAGAGCGGGTCAGGCAGCTAGCGGGACCGGCACCCGATGCATGAGCCGCGGGTTTTCTGTGACACCCTAGAAGGCACCGCCCGGCACCAGCACGAAGCGCCCCTGAAAACCCCGCAACATCCCTGGGGCCCCGACACCGCCCCTCCCTCAGGACTCCGAGTCGCCCCTCGCCTCACCAGCACTCCCTCTCAGCAGGCGGGGGACGGAGAGGAGATGCTGGAGACTCGGGAGAGCGGCCCCGAGGCC
>NW_009259328.1:3178483-3181479 GCF_000687185.1 Egretta garzetta
GCCAGAGGGGGCGGGAGGCGGGGCCTACCCGTGGGTGAGAGCTCTGCGCTGTGAGGGGGTAGTGGCCTCCGCCCGCCCGGGCGGGTCTCGGCGCTTTTGGACGGGGAGGTTAAACCCTGCTCCGCTCTGAGGGGTCCGCGTTCCTTTTGCAAACCAAAGTGGCTTTTTCAGATCTCCAGGGGTTGCCGTCGCGGCGTTTGCGCACAGGAGGTGCAGGGCCGCCGGCTGCGGCGGGCGCCCGGGGGGGGGAGGCTCCCTCCGGAGACCCGCGGACGTGCCCGCGGTGGTATCCCTGCGTTTGGGACGCATAAAGTGAAAACATTTTCCCTCGGCCACGGCATTTCCCCTCGCACACACACAAAAGAGAAATATCTAAAATCCCAAGAGTGACATAAACTTGAGTTTTGGTATGAGGAGGAACCTGAAGCAGCGAGCGTACGTCTTGAGCACTCCCGCATGTCGAAGGAAACTTCAGAATTCGAAAAAATTGCTACTGGCTGCCAACCATAGCACTGTGAAATTACAAAACATTTCCTTCCACCCATAGAAAGCGCTGAAAACAGCCGTGGAAAGGCTCCAGGCAGTGAAAAATGAAACAGAATCCGGGAAAAATATCAACAGAGAAATACTCTCTGTGGACCAGGGATCCATGTGCCCAAACACCTGACCAGAACAGATCCCGTGGGGAATGAAACTGAGATCAATAATGGTCTGAGCAGTCCCAACCGCCTCAGCTGCCTCCCTCTAATGATTTTTCAATTACTCTTTAAAGCCTTTCTGTAATACAAATGCAGGTGATCAATAAAAGCTAGCTTTTGATGTTCGTTAAGACTAACTCACCAGTCGGTACCGGTCAGTGGCTCAGTCAGCAGATGAGGGGACACATCCAGCTGCTAAGCATCCGGCGTTAAGCAGAATTCTCACCTGCAGAAAGAAGCACAAGGCTACTTTCCACAGAGAATTCTGCACGTCGCTCTAGAACAACTAAAAGCGGAACTCAATCTGCATCAGACTCAGAGAAACAACGCAGAAAATGTGACCTGAGGCTAGAGTAAGCAGGACTGGCCAACAGGACGGGGAGAGACTGGGTGCAGGTGCTTGCTGGGAGAGAGTATCCAGTGTACACGATCCAGAGATTCCTGCCTGCATGGATGCGGGATGTTCTGCATCCAGGAGGGAAGCCTGAAGTGGCAGGAATTTGTTTAACCCATCTTGTTTCCTAACGCATCTAAAAGCTATGAAAAGGCCCATGACAACTCCAGGAGGAGGACTTGGATTCTACCACCCGATGCAGCGTCCCTTCAGCTGAGCCTTTTATTGTCATGGAGTTGGGTTTTTTTAAAGGAAAATCCAGTAAGCATGATTCAAGATTGAAGACAGGTAGGTAAGAGAGGAATAAAATGCAGAAAAGGATAACTAAGTCAGAGATTTTACTCGTCTTACCATTGTGGACCTTTTCTATACCCAGAAAGCTTTCTTTGCTATGCATGCAGATGGGTATTACTTTCAGGAAGCCTTTCATTTAATTTAACAGTAGCTTCTGTTAATTTAGTTTGAACTTTTTGTCCCCCTAAGTCATGTAAGCTTAGTTAAAAAAAATGCCCAAGCAGGTTCAGCCCACTTCATGGGCTCTTTCTTTATAAACATACACTTCATCAACTCTGAAAGCACTGCTGCCTCCCCCTGCTTTCACGTTCCTTCAGATTAGAGAGGTTGCTTTTTTTTTTTTTAGACAACTGCAACTTGCGCTCACTCCAGTGCCAACTCCTTCAGTTTTGGACTTTAGTTTGTAAAACGTAGTGGTGATAAGGCCAGTTGACTTTAAAATGGAATACCCTACGATTTCTGAATGGAATTTAAAGCAAACTGCTTAAAACCCCATATTCTTAAGCAATGAAATAGACTGATGTTGACAATTTGTTGTTGACAGTGTTGACTCTGCAGTTACCACACATCCAGATTTTCACCTTGTTCCCCCATGTATTTTGTACTACTTTACCCTTCGCTAGTAATAATAAAATGCTATCTACATTAAAGTCTCCTGTCCTTATTCACGCACGGCCTTCAATGGAAACTATTTGGGCCGCAACACTGAGCTTGTTTAACATAAACAAATTGACCATAAAGAAGGGGCAAGTGGGGAAGTCGGTGTTGTACTTAGCAGCGCAATAGTTAGAGAGCCAAAAAAAACCAAACCACCTGATCTGAAAACCAAGGGAAATTTGCAAGAGAGATCAAGGCCCAGCACGAGTAACTGGGACAGTCCCCGAACTGTAAGAATTAATGTGTCTGCTGTCACTTTTTTCACAAAATACTGGTTAAAAAGCACCGATTCATCTGGAAAGGTCAAAGGGAAGAAGGAAAACCCCAGAAAGCCTCAGGAAGGGACGGCCCTCCTCCTCCCCGCGACCCTCGATCCAACTGCCGGCCCAATGCGCCTCACGGCCCGACGCCCTTCGACGCCACAGGCCGGGCCCAGGCCTTGGCCGGGCCCCAGCGCCGCCCGCCCCGCCCTCCAGGACAAGGACTAAATAGGAGAAATCTATTTAATAGCTAAATGGGGAAAATTGTTCCCTGGAAAGGAATAGGTCCATGGTTGCCTCAAGGAACCGAGACGTCATTTGGTTGATAAATACAGCGCAACAGTTTTAATTACTTTAATTGGAATGTGACAAGGAAGTAAAACAAAAAAAAAAATGGACAACAAACGATCACGGTGTGGGGTTTGCTGCAAGCACCAGCAAACGGGCAGGCAGCGACCCACTGCAGTAGCTGAGGGGGTTTTGTTAACAAAACCAAATACAGCCCATAGTTGCAGGGGTACAAGGAATAGTTGCTCTAAATGCCATAAAACAGTTTTGGCTACCGAAAAATCTCACTGAAGACAACAAGAGAGCTACCATAAACAACCCCTGAAGCCCCAGCAATCCCACCTGCAGACAGCAGATCCACCAGTTCAGATTCAGCTTAGCAAGCCAGTCTATTTTTTTTTTTTT
>NW_009259328.1:3181733-3182141 GCF_000687185.1 Egretta garzetta
GTCGCTGTGGGGTGGTCGTGTGGAGAGGTGGTGCTGTGGCGCCTTCCCCGCGCTCTCCCCTCTCTCCCTCAGCTCCAGGCCTCCCGGGCCCTGCCCCGGCCCGCCCTTTCTCCTCTGTCGGAGTCCTGACAGCCCGGTAGCGGCCGGCTGGGGAGTAGGCGAGATCATCTCTCCGAGGCGGCAGCTTGGAGCCGGTCAAGCTGCCCCCCAGCCCGCAGCCCTTCAGCCAGGCTATGTGCTGTAAAGGGGCTCCGCTCAAGAAAAAAACAGAGCGGATCGTGAAAAGGTAGAGGCGCCCGGGGAGGCCCCTGCGAGCGGGGACGTCGCAGGGCTCTTGGGAACCGGCAGCTCAGCCCGGGGAAAGGGGGGAGAAGGGGCACCGGGGAGGCGGCGGCGCTGGACCAGCTC
>NW_009259328.1:3182689-3183154 GCF_000687185.1 Egretta garzetta
GCGGCGGCGCGGCCGTGGACACCCCGCAGGAGGAGAGCCAGCAGTACTTCCCCTCCGAGGACGATGTGATCGGGAGTGAGCTCTTCATGGAGAGGGACTTCGACGAGTTCTGCAGCAGGATCGCTTGAGCCCCCGCTCCGGCTTTCACTGGCCGCTTTGGAGCGGGCTGGGATGGGGGGGAGGTTTATTTATTTCCTAGCCACCTCTTTGCGTTTTTGTCAGGGGGGCTTGGCTGATTTTATAAACGTGTGTGTGTAAAGGGGGGGAGTGGGATATCCCCCCGCACCTCCCTTGTAAATAAAGCGAACTTTTCTGAAGGCGAGCTGGCCGCTAACGGCGCTTTCTTGGGGAAGGGGGCGACCGGGGAGGGGGAGGATAAGCGGGAAGGGAGGGAGGGGACGCTGCGGCCCGGGCCCCCTCCGCCGTCGGGGGGTGGGGCACGGGGAGGGGGTCTCCAGGCGGGGC
>NW_009259328.1:3183389-3215571 GCF_000687185.1 Egretta garzetta
CCCCTGCCCTTCCTCCTGAGGAGCGGGTGGAAGCCGAGCAGCGCTTCGGGCAGGAGCCGCGACGCTTTCCGGCTGCAACTGGAGTGGTTTCATGGCCGCTTTGCATTTGTGACAGCGGGGTTTTATTCCTGTTTTCCCAACTACAGCAGAGGGAGAAATGTCTAGAAAGAGACTTAAAGGGCCTCTACACACAGAAAAATGCAGAAGCCTACCAGCTGAACCGAGTTCTCCAGAATTACTTAGGATTAAGTTTTCCGTTTTAGACCTGCCATGAAAGCAGCAGATCCCGTAAACACAAAATTCGCCCACTCCCTCAATAGGCAGCCAGGAAGCCTCAACTCAAGCTAGAGACTGGCTTGAAACAGTTAAAAGTTACTTTGCGCAGCAGGTAATGCAGGCCTGGAACTTGTCGCCACAGGAGATCAGGCAAATTGAATAAACTCCGCTGAAACAGGATCAGTCAAATTAGTGGTGACGCATCCACCAATGTGTCCACAGCACTGGTAGCGTATGTCGGGGCAGTAAAGAATATAGACAGGGGGCTGTGGAAGTGACTGCTCACTGGTCCAGCCCAGCCTGTACCCACCCACACCTCTGGAGACAAAACACCGGGCCGGGCGAGCCACAGGACTCACACAGGGCCCTTCTTACCCTCTTAACCCCCCTTACGATCTAACTGTAGCACTCTTGAAGCCACACGATCATCTTGGAATCATTTTTCAACGTGCCTCCTTTTTCCCCTTCAGCTCCCTGCAGACTGTAGCACACCTTGTGCTTCACTACCACCTACAGGTGTGGTACATGCTGTTCGTGGAGTGGCGGGGGTCAGCTACCCCCCCTTGAGGGCCTGCCTGTGGAATCAGAACACATCTGCGCTCTTGTGTCAGAAGAACAATGGTAAGGTGTGATGTGGATTCACAGGTAACACCCTTTACAAATACAAACACACAGGAGTTAATCCCCCTCCCTACAAAGCAAACCATATTTTAAGGCACAATATTTGAGCTTCCTAGTACCCCAGTGGCAATCCTATGAAATACAATGTCCAAAGACACCATTTTTTTCACCTTTCCTAAGAAACAAAGCTGCTGAACACATTGAGACTAACATAATGTTTATTTTATTTGGAAATAGCCATATGGTCTATCCATACAAACTTCAGGCAAGATGGTCAATTTGTTAGACACAAGACATAGCTCTTACTGGCGACAGTAGGTTTATTTTGGAACCATGCCCGCACTGGGAATTTTACTCAACGGGAAGCTGTTCTAGAAGACTGGTACAGGGATAAGCCTCTCATACAGGTGAAACGAAACCTAAGTTTGCACTCAGAAAAACTGCAAAGATTCGGTCTTCAGCAAGCTTGTATTTTATTAATGAATCTAGATCTGTAGTAACATGTTAAATTAATGGTTTGAATGCATGTTGTCTTTTTTTTTCCCCTGACTTGCTATTCAAATAGGTATGACAAAAACTCACTTATGAACACTTACTTGAAACTTGGCCTTCGTTCTGTAGCACCGCTGGTAAATTTGCATCATATTATGGGTCTGCCTGAACACAAGCAAAGTAAAGCAGGAGCATAAGCTAACAGAACAGCATAGGGACGTAATTACAGGTCACATACTGCCTGACAGAATATAGAGAGATTTGCCATGAACGATCCATTTGCCTTGAAGCCCCAGATGCACATTATGGCACCAGGCCTTCCCCCTCCTCCCCACGTGTCCTTCTCCCCTGACTTCTTGCAGCACCCACCACCACTTCAGACTGCAAGGCCCTGTCCTGGGCAAGAGCATCAGACACCACTGCAGTCTGTTCGTCAGTCATGCAGGAAGGAGGGAAAGAAAGATGATGCAAACGGGATTCCCCCTTTCTCCTTTGAGTCAGTACAGAGCCGAAACGTAGATGTGTTTGCCCATGCACCAAGCAAAGCTGCGACCAACGCTTTTGGTGAGGAATCCTCATATGCTCTCATATTCACTTTTTCACTGTATCCTTGTCTCATCAGCAAGCCCCTGTTCTCTTCAAGAAGACCTCTTCTCGGTGTGTTACTTGTATCACTCAGATCTGGCTTATTCATATTTTTTCTTTTCTGTTGCGTTCCTTTATCACTTGAATTACAAAAGTGTTTGGAAAGTACCTGCCTTGTCATGGATGCAACCACAAATAACACCTTAGTATTAAGTTCGAAAGCACTTTACAAAGCAGAGATTCCAAACATAACAAAGTTAGTCAACACTAAAGCTGGGAAAAGAAACCAAAAGCTCTTGCTTCAGAAGATCACTGATCAACCCACTGGCCAATGAACTCGCTCGCCTTCTCAAACTTTACAATGGCAAGTTTTACACATGCATCATCTGCTTTAAGTATTTCTTGTGCCACCATCTCAGATCTCCGATTCATACAGACAGGTGTGTGCATATCATGAAACTACAGGAATAGTTCTCAAACCAATCAAGGGTATCTTTGGACCCAATCTACTTCGTATTTTGAATTCTTAGAGCCTACATTTTGCTTTGATAAGTTATGGGTTTTATTGTCATTGTAATCTCTCAGATTGTATTACAATGGTAGATTGAACCATTTGTAGAAGGAGAGGTAGAGGAGAAGTATTATCAGCCAGGGAACATATGCCTGTGCTATGAGTCACACCGTGACTGTTGTATGGACATGATAAAACATTAAGTACAGGTTTGTGAAAACAGCAACATTTTTAGAAATATTTCCACCTTATTTTCATTTTTAAATAGCTTCACCAGAATAGGGTTTTTCTTTTATAGCTGCACATCTCATACAGGTGAGCTTTAGAAATTTAAACAAATTTTTATTAGCAGAACTTTATACATCGAGTCATTAAATTGCTGAATTTTTGTTAGGAGTACAGTTGGAAGTCACTTCTAAAATATGCACAAACTACTTGGAAGTCCAAGGCAAATGGGAGGAAAGACCAAGGCCTAAGCCATGGAGAGGCTGCACTGACACAACGCAAAGGCTTCTCTTGTAACCTGTGTAATTTATTTTTATGGCCAGTCTGTGCAGAGGGTGATGTAGATTTTGGTAAACTTACCTGGCGAAAAAGGGCTCAGTAATATTATGAAGGAGGCAGTATTTTCCCTTTTATTATCCACTATTAAAACTTCAGCACATTCTGATGAGCAGGTAGATAAGCAGTTTGCATGGGTGTATAATTGTTTGAACTCTCCAGCAAGGCAGAAGCGCTACTTGTCGTGGAGGAACAGGGGTGCTGCACAATACCTGGGAGGCTTTCAATCACATTCATGAGAGAAAATTAACCATGATTGAAAGAAAACTGTCACCCAGTCACCCCTCATTTCCAGCATTGCATTTGTAATGGATCGGAGGATGTTAAACTCAAATGTGGGGTGATTAAAAAGGAATTTATTTTTAACTATCTGCTAATATGAGTGATCATTTTGCTGTCCTATGTTCCAACTACATTCAAATGTCTCTGGTTAATTTTTCATAGTTCTTGTATTCTTTTCGAGACAAAAAACGATGGCTAATAAAATTCACATTGGGCCTGGTTTATTTTTGCTGGATCAGGAGATCCTTTTTCACCATGCAGAAAAAAAGAACACACAAACTTGTCTTGAAAACATATACACAGTTTTGTAAAGACTGTAGTTTGTAAAGACAGTAGTTTCACACCATCCAAGAGGTGACATTTGAGAAGGAGAGGTGGCAATTTTCCTTCGATGTCCAATACAGTATATTAGTCATGTACTGAGCTGCTTCTGTGACTTTCTGATCTTCGAGTTGTTTTCATGCACATACCAACATAAATACCAGTTAGAGAAGCATTAATTTACACGTAAAATGGTTACCTATGCAGTGCTACATTGACAGATTCACCAATTCCCACTGCCTTTATCTTCAAGTCCGCTCCTTTCCCTTTCCCTCTGTACTTCCCTGATCACTTTCCACATGCATATCATTACACTAGCATGCAGGAGATGATTACACTGTATTCTACCTTTCTAGACAGCCTCTGAAAATACTTCTTCTTACTCAGGCTCAGTATCTACAGTAAAAATGAAGTAGGTTTTGCATAAGAAATCTAAGCATGTTCTTAAGAAGGAAAATAATAAAGAATCCCAAGTGCACACCACACCTTAGACTCACCAGCCATTCCGCCCTGAAAAAAGTCGCTGTCCAGTGGGGTCAAAGATCATAAGAAAAGGATTACACTGAATAATGTTCTCAACTCAGTTAAGAACATCAGGTTTCAGAAATTGAGATATGCTTTCAGAAAAATAGGGGAAGGAAGTCCAGAACCTAGACACAAATTCTAGTAGGATTTTGGGAACTACACTTACTTCACATCCTGGGTAGGACTAGAAACAATACCATGAACTGCAGTGGTTCTTTAGTGAAAAAAAAATCACGATATATTGCACCATAACCACCTTCCTAGCTCCTGAAGGAAGTGGAGACATGGCAGTGCCCTTCCTGCAGACTCTGGCGATTCATTTCTTTTGTACAAATGGTCTGACATTGTTTTAAGGGAATGGAGAGTTTTGTGGCTTGTAGGAAATTAAATACAAAGTGCAAGTCCTGGGGAATCCTCCCTGACAGTTTCTCCTATGGAGGAGCCTGTGGTTTCAAGGGACTGCACCTCATTCAGGCAGCTGCTTCCAAGCCTGCACACAGGCGATCCGTCCTGAGAAGCACACAGAGCTAGGGGTGAAGCAAAAAGGCCCGCGGAAATTCAGTGTAAAGTAAAGAACAGATATGAGTAACATTTATTTGTACTGGTGGGACTCAAGCTACATTAATTCTTTTATTTCTTCAGCCAAACTTGACTGCAACTTACCATCGCTTGTGGCTGTATTGCTGCTACATCATACCCAGCTATGACATGCTAGTTTTAGCTGTGAAACAAGAGAAATAAAATAGAATGCAAAGAGAAGCTTCCACCTAAAGTGCAACAAACACTGCTGCATTTCGTGCTGTCTTTAATATTAATAATCCTTCTATCATGGAATTTTGTAGTGAAAAAGATCAAATGTTTTATGCAATTCAGAACAAGGCAATTAGTTCAGAATAAAAATTTTATTTATGTCATTCTTCTGTTTCTACCCCTCCTCCTAGTGTTTCTTCAAAGCCTAGCTGCAACAGATTTAAACTGAATAAATAAATACACCATCTAGCAGGGTTATTCCTAGCCAGTTAAATGTCTTTTCCAGAGGATGAACACTTTATTTAATAGCAACAATTTAACCAAAAGTTGATTCAAAATAATTAGAATTCCAAGCTCCAGAACAGTTCTTTTAAACATAAGCCAGCAACTTCTGCCAAGAAAAAAAAAAAAAAGCGTCCTTCTGGCATGCCTGAGCATATCAGTCAGGTTCAGAAGTTTCAAACCGGAAAGTACTGCAGAAATACTGTCCTACCAGTACTCCTGTGCACCCCACTTGAGAGCCCAGTCCAGCCGGAAACCGAGTCAATGATCTTTGCTTCAGTAAGACTTGAAGGCCCCAAAATATGATAGCAATATGCTAATTTTGCTATTGCAAGGGTTCTTGCAAGAATCAAGTCAGCAGTAAAAAATTTAATAGTCATCTATCCTCAACAAATGACTCAGTGCAGCAGTGCTATCTGCTGCCAAGTTAAGGGCACAAAGTAGAGCTTTTCTTTTTCGTTACTATCATAGAGTCCTGCCTGGGCCAGCATTTCCTAATTATCTTGCTCAACCCCTTTTCTCTCCACAAAGGAACTCTGTCATTCAGTTCCTGTCCCTAATTAGCCCAAAAAGCAGCAACCACGCAGACAAAGCTGTGCTGCTTCCAAATCTAGACCTGCTTCCATGCCCTCTCTGAATACCTCTCGTGCCATTTCTAGAGTAGCATGCCCACGTCCCATTTTGGGACACATTGGAGAGAAAATTCTTTGCCTCCTGCGTTTAATAAAGTTTGTTTCCACAGGACCCTCAATACAGACTTGGATGGAGCAGAGTCACTGCTACAAAGTAGTGACTTAAGCCCATTACTTCAGTCCATTTACCAGACCAGTGAAAGATGCTGCTGCGTACCTGCCGTGCACAGTGAAGTTATCTTCTGCCTATCCACAGTGCACTTGAATGCATTCTTGATCGTGGAATCTGCCAGTAGAAGCATGTAACGATGGTTACAACCTACCTACACGATGCTTACTTTAAGTCTTACTGTGTTTACTGTGGTTCGCATGTCCAGCAGTCTTTCTGCATGGCAAAAGCAAATAAAATCATATTCAACATCTACTTCAAGGTCACATCCTTTCTTATTTACCAAATCAGGACATAACATACAAAACTGAGATCAGTTCAACCACGTCAGACCAAAAGCTGGACTAGCACACTGTCTTCAACGTGGTCATGTAAGACTGTAACAAAGAGGAAGGGCAAGGCATAAATTACAAATATACAACCCTTTCCTCAAATGTTCTTCCAAACTGTAACTTTTTGCATCCCAGGGAACTTTTGGAGTCAGATGTGGCTCCCTACCTTTAGCAGTCCTCAGTATATTTCCATTCCATAAGACTTCTAGCCTAATCATCTCTTTCTCACACTGATCGGCCCTGTGATCTGCACTGAATTATTGCAAAGGTTGCATGTCTTGCAGACTTTCTAATCAGTTGCCCTATATGAGTCACTGATACTATCTAAAAATTTGTTATCTAAAAATCTAGCCTTTGCATTTTGTCTTGTGAAATTATAGGTGACTTGTACTTGAAAATGTCTTGCACCTATGTCATGGTTTAACCCCAGCTGGCAGCTCAGCCCCCCACAGCCTCTTGTTCACTCCCTCCTGGTGGGATGGGGGAGAGAATCAGAAAAGAAAACTCGTGGCTTGAGATAAAGACCGTTCAACAGCTAAAGCAAAAGCCGCGCAGCAAGCAAAGCAAACCAAGGGATTCATTCCCTGCTTCCCAACAGCAGGCGGGTGCTCAGCCATCCCAGGACAGCAGGGCTCCATCACACATAACAGTGACTTGAGAGGACAAACATCATCACCCCTACCTGCCCTGCTTCCTTCCTGATGAACATGACGTCATATGGTGTGGGGTATCCCTGGGGACAGTTGGGGTCAGCTGTCCTGGCCATATCCCCTAAAAAACCATCCCAGGGTTATCAATGCTGTTTCCAGCACAAATCCATACCATAGCCCTGTACCAGCTGCTATGGAGAACATTAACCCTATCTCATCCAAAACCAGCACACCCTGAAAAGGTCATCTTGTACATAACTGAGATTACTTCATTGTAACCAGAAGTTATATGGTTAGTAAATTCATTTTACATCGATCAATTGCAAGGAATTCAGTGTTTCCCCTTTTTAATGTAATGGCTGCCAATAAGATGTCTCTAAAGAAAATCAAATAAATGTAATTTTAAATAGAGAAAATCTTGCTTCAGTACCAGGAAGGAAGGAATATTTCAAATGTTGTAATATTTGCCAGGTAAAAAACTTCCTGTAGTTAACTGAATGTAGGTGTCAAGTTAGATTTACCAATTTTTGTGTAACAACGTAAAATTAAATTCAGCAATTTGTAAACAAAACAAACCAAAAAAGTACTTGCTTCCAAATGTGAAAAAAACATCAGAAAGAAAAATAAGATCACAACTATGCTCTGGTACTCCTTATTAATATACACTTTAGTCAGGAAAACTGTTTTACAATGATTTTACAAGCCTTGAGGGGGGAAAAAAAAGAAAAAAAGAAGGAAGGTGACATTTTCCTATCGTACCACAGTCATATCGCTATAATCTTGCCTTGTGGAAGAAGTGCAGTGCATATCATAGTTCCAGCTAAAATTCATCATTTTAAACAGCAAGACTGCTGAAGCCTGCTTTTGAGTAGGCTTATGTCTGGCTGTTGACTGAATTATTTTCAACATTTTTATCACTATTCTGCATCATGAGCTCATGCCTTACCAATGATCGACTGAAAACTGACATAGAAGAGAAACTTTAACCGAAAGCTAAATCTGGAGCTTTCTTTTTGTGGGTTCTTTGATCCACAGGTCGAGTTCATATTGCATTCTTCATTACAGCGTCAGTCCGCCTGTGTATTTTTCCCTGCTCAGAACAGAAACGATTGCTGTGACCTACCTTTCAGATCTCTGCAGCTCTCTTGTCTCTAGAAATTATTATAAGGGACAGATAACAGGACACGTGCAACAACACGATTCTTAAGAGACAAAGCTAGCAAAGAAAAATAATCAATAATATATACATTTCAAAATATTTGAACAAATGCTATTGTTCCGTAGCTTGTATTGAAGTACATCCAGCGTTAAGCTTTACAAGCACACACAAAAAGGTGCTACCCTTACTGAAAACTGTATGTTAATACAATGTTGGTATCCATGCAATTTTGTAAATGGATTATGCTTATTCAGCATTTTATTTAGCGAATTTAGCTTATTCAGTCCTTTCAGAAAAGCGGGGTGGTATGCCTCTCTGGCTGATATTAAACCATATTTGAATAGCTTTAACATTTCATCTGAAAATGTTACCATCTGATTACATATAAAATTAAGTAGAGCACAATAATAATTATAACCAGCATTGTGATGATTATGAACACTGAGTTGGGGATCCTACCCGGGTTTATGTTGCTCCCACAAATGTTTTCCAATGGGGGAAAAGAAAACCCAAACACACGCATCCCAGCAAGCTGTTTATTTGTAATCATTGCCATTAACATTGACCACTACCAGTTACTGAGTTTCAGAGGCAGGAACTTTTCTCGCTTTCCTCTCAGTATGACATATATACACATTGCATCAGTGTGAGTTATCCAACTGCTAACCTGCTTATTACCTGGTTTGAGTCATTGTTTAGTCCTGATCCACCTATACCAGCACTCAGTACCAGAGCAGCTGCACATGCATGAATAAAGAAAAAAATTATGTGGGTCTCACAAATACCAAGGAAATACTGGATTAAACGAGATCCTTTTATTCCAATTGCTCCTTAGTTCAGTTTTTCTGCATCCCTATTTAACTCACCCACGTTATGACAAAAGGCAAATCTTTTTGTGTTTCAAGACCTGTTTTAATCCATTTTACTGATAAGAAAAGCCCTGTTACACATTTCAGACCATCAAGAAATTCTGTCCATGCACAAGAGAACACATTTTTTCCCCTCCTGTAACCAATTACTGCAAAAATTGGAAAGGGTGGGATATCTAAGGATATCTACGTAAGAGGTGCAGTGGTGAAGGATTAGTCTTCCAGGGCATTAGAAAGCCTCACATATAGGGTTGATGCTTCCCCTTTTTCTTCAGAGAGGAGAAATTAGTCAAGCACACCAGAATCTGATTTGCCTATGGATCCAAGACATGTATTGCTTAATCACCATTAAAAAGCATACAAGCATGAAAGGAGCAATAAGCATGCATGGATTATTTCTTTGCTAAAACTTCCGTGAGGAAAGTTGCTCCTAAAGGGCTAGGAAAAGGCAAGGCCACAGATTTGCTCTACCCTTGCCCGTCAAACAATGCAAGTGTTGGTGTGTATGCCGATTCTTTTATAGGCTAGTATCCAGTATATCAAAGCAGAATTCTATTAAAAGAAAAAAAACCTTGAGTTGGACATTCCCCAAATGCCAAGATTTGATTTTATTACTGATTTTGTACTCATGGATTATTTTGGATTTCATTTGAAGAGGAAACTTAGGAGGAGAGACTCCCCCCCTTCCCTGCCCCCCCTTCAGGAGTTTGTAGCTTTCAAGGGAAAACTGCCAGGCTTCTACATGTGTGGCACTTTAGGGATACAAATCCAGCTTTAAAAAGTGCAAGCAAGCCTTCTCACTAGTGATCGGCAGGCATTCCACATTTCTCTGTTTTCTGGAAATCATCTCTTGTGTTCATACTACTCCATTTGCTTTAGCATCCTCCTGCTCCAACTTTCTCCTCCACCCCATTCTACTTCTGTTCCTACAGGTCACCTGTTTCTCCCCTTCCCTCCACATCTTCCATTGCCTTGTTCTCCTTACAGTTCCTACACACCAAAACTTGGTCTTGGTAGGACCATAAGAGCTGGTGATCATCGTAACAAGAAACTGCTTCGCTTTCACATCATTTGGATGGGATGATCAACTCGCTGACTTCAGCAATAACAGGAACTTGCCATATTCAATTAAAAAAAATAAAAAATCACAAGAGAGCAAAGTTTAAGAACACTAGAAATACATTATGGGTGAGGCCAGTGGTCCATCCAGCTCGGTATTCAATCTCCAAGAGCAGCAAGGGAAGTTGGCCAGAGGAAAGCATACATCTGCCTGCTTTTTCCTATTCGTTCCCCCCACAATCCCCCAACATCTATGTTCCCGATAGCTTACGGCTCTGTCATCACAAATTTGTCTAATGCCCGATTAGACCAACTGATACACTCTGCCCCTACACTCTCTGGGGCAAGGAATAAAGTCTGTTGTGTAAAGTACTTTCTTTTAGCTAATTTAAATTTGTGCCCTCTATTTGTTCTACTGTTTTGTGATCTAACATACCAGATATTTCACACAGGAAACACTATAAACATTTAACAACTGTCAAAAATACGGAACTACTCCAAGGCCACTTAGCTATTACCCATTTTCCCACAGTTATTTAGGACAGAAAAGCTTTAGCACCATCTTGTAGCCTCACCTTATGCAAGGCAGGTCTACATGAGCGCTCCCGCAGCCTTACACCAACACTTTGGACCTAATTCAGCTTTGACTTGAACGCAACTCCTAGCAAAGCCAGCAGGAGCTGTGTCTATACTTGTCAGGGCTGAGTTTGCCCCTGTAAGCCTGCAGTTTTCCATCTTCTGCATTTAGTCCTCCACAATTCTCTGGGTTTTCAAAGAGGAGCGGGAAGTACGTACTGATGAGGTGAGACCTTGCACAGCCTTCGCCTGCCCACCTGTCTGTCAGCCAGGGCCAGTTAGCTTTTGAAAGCTGTGGAAACAACCAGGAGTGCAGAGTACTGGCTTCTCAAGGAATATACAACTAACTTCTGCCAGATGATTTTTTTTTTTCCTTTTTAAAATACATCCATACTTACCTTACATTCCTAACCCCTCAGCATCTATTTCAACATATTTTTCATCATTTAATATTATTGTTCCCATATTCAGGAAATATCAAAACTGACAAAAGTAATAGCCCAGTCGTGAAGCAATATACCAGGGAAGAAGAGTCACATATCTCTATCTGACTGCTTTCAGTGGCTCAGTAAACCTGTGAGCCAATACGATGCTCCTCTGAAAAACTTCTTTAAACCAAAATCCTTGCATAAACCAGCTTCTTCATGTACCATAAAATGTTAGATTAACAAATTTGTACTCAAATTAGGACAACAGTACATAGCAATACTAGTTCAAATTACAGAAAAGATCTGCACATCAATTTTTAGAGTAGAGAATCTCTAATCTTATTTAACTTTCAACTATTGCTCTCCTTTGCTTTCAAAAATAAAGTGGCCAAACCCAAGATAAGCTGAAGGTTTCACACATCAAAATATAACCTCTCCAAAACACACTTTAAATGCGTAGGAGTTTCCATTATCTGGGAAAGAGAAGGAGAGTGGAAAAAAAACTGTTACAAGCACTTCTCCCATTCTAGGCCTGCATGATGCCCGTGCTGAGCGCAGGGAAGTAAAGCTTTAGGAAACGGATGGCAACGTTTGCCTGGTGCAGGTTTTGCTCATCCGTAAACACCAGCCACGCAGAGTAAATACTTGCCTGGTCACAGGCAGCACGTATTATAGCTCAATTTCAGGTTAGAATCAATTCTTACTTAGGGAAACACTACCTCTGTAACACATATAAAAGACTAACACTGCCTCTAATTTTAGAAAACGGCTTGCATGCAATTTGCATACCACTCTGAGAGGTAACCTGCTTTTTATTTACCAGGTCAGTGTTCCCTAACATGTTGGATGTTATTTTGAAGAGTTCTAAGAGGCAGTAAACTGAGATGAGGAGGCGTGGGCAGCAGCGAGGCCCTAGGATGCAGCATGGCTGGGGAGGGGAAAGAATGAGCAGCTTGCTGTCCCGCGCCGCCTGCAACTCAGTCCCCATGCTGACATCTGCAAGCCTTTGCTACTGGGGAAAAGGAAAAGGGGGAAGGGGGAAAGTATCAACAGTACTTTAACTTACGTTAAAGTACAACTTCAACTTCATCTAGTTAAACACAAGCAAGAAACAATTAATAAGAGATCCAGCAAATCTCGCCAGTTCCAAAAGTACTGGCCTTAGTCATGCTGCACAGCACAACACATTCACGCGTTTTGTTCAAGAATGCTCTAGAGAGCAGCAACCCTTCTTGCACAGTAATTGGTATTTTCGGTATGTAGCAAAGTTGCTGCACCTCTGTCAGTATTGCTGGGTCCCTAGCACAGGCGTTCGGTGCTCCCTGGACATATTGGATGTCGCTGCTGCACATGTTGCAGGCGTCGAAGCGCTGCTCTGGGATCTACAGCACAGCCAACTCCTGTCAGAGATGCCAGCCTTCCTGCTCATTCATTGCACAGCTCTTTTGTACTCCCTCCTAGAAATTCTGGGCAAGAGTACAAAAGCACTGTGTTTAGAAAGCATCAAAGGAAAGACTTTCCCGTTGACACTACAAATGGTTAGCTAGTAAGTGGCATAGAATTCAGTGTATTAGAAGAAATCAGAGTCCCACATTTTCAGGTATTCTGGCCTGGACAGTAAAGTAGGGAGCATTGCCTCTCATCTAGGCAATGTTCAAAAACCCATAGTCAGACAACTATTTCTATCTTTCCTCTGCACTCTGTTTTCATACACAGCATCTACAGTAACAGCCACAAACCCCTCCCTTGGACATCTGTCTCTCTTCACTAAGGAGGAGATATATGTGTCTGAATGTGGCCCCAGGAATCTAGAATTAATGAATATTTTATAGTCACGTTTAAAAAAATGCACATAAATCAGTGTCCTGCTTAACTGATATTTATCCACAGCTGCTATCATAATAGGAAACCAAGTTAATTAAAAACATCAGCAACTATAGCTAATGGGGGAAGCGGAATAGATAAATACAAAAAGCACAGAACCGTTATTGTAGACTTTCATTGTGACAAAGAGAAGCACAAGTTTTCCAGAGTTGTCAGCCTAGAACATTTTTATGCAGATTAATTTACCCATCACTAAAAATAAAATTAATTTACTGCATCATGCACCACTCAGTGATCAAAAACCAAACCAAAATCCTATTAGCAGTTCAAATCAGGTCGGTGCTGTAGCTCACTGGTAGAGGAATGGGGGCCATTACTCCAGTTTGGTTAGAAACTGGAGTTGTATGAAACAATTTATATCACTAGCGTTGCTTCAGATGATATTTGTAACCCTTAAACAACTCCTTTAACCTCTCCATGCCTCAGATGGACAGCACGGAAGGGGTTATTTCTGAGGGAGCAACACTTATCTCTTTCCCAAGCTGGAATCTCTGAATGATAGAATCATAGACTCATTGAGGTTGGAAAAGACCTTTAAGATCATCAAGTCCAACCGTTACCCTAACCCTGCCTCCCATCACTAAACCATGTCCCTAAGCACCTCTTCTGCCCAGCTTTTAAATATGATTATCTGTAAAATGCTTTGGGTTTACTGATTGGTTTTGATAAAAGGTATTGTCACAGTATAGTATTTTTTAGTCATATATACCAGTCCAATGCACCTATGAAACAAGCTTGAAAAATGCACTGTTGTACAGCACTACAGAGAGAAATGCAATATAGTAATTTGTAACAGAACTAAAAGAGATTAGGGAAGGGGAAAATAAGGAAAAGTCAACTCCTCATTTATAGCATCCATCCTCAGCTTTCCCTGGAGAACTAAGCCTAAGATATTTTTCCTCATGGACCACATGACAGACCTTGCTACTAGAGACCAGGAACCAAAGAGACTACTTCCTAGAACAGCCACTACAAATAATGACATCGTGTTAATTAACCTTTCTTTTATTCCACCATATGAGTAATATTGCAATGGAAACTCTAGATAATACACTCATTAACTTTTCCGTTCTTTGAACCAGTAAGCTGTCAAATTTGAGCAGAAGTATTTGAAATAAGCTTAATTTCTCTCTTTTTTTACTTGGTTATCCACTTGGCGTAAGAGACAACCTGTATCTGATACATGAAGCAACAATTCTCTAACAAGCACTAACCTGCAATTTTCTCTTTTGTACCTCTTTCACCGTAAAGTGGCTCATTCAATCAAGGAAGGCTTTTAAGCAGATCGCGGAGCTGCAGCCACGACTAAGTGACAAAAACAAGACGAGACAGATTAAAACCTTGATATTGTTTCTGCTTCATACCCAGGCTGACACCCCACTGAGATCCTTCCCCATTTGCCTGCCTTTCTGATACTGCAAAGGGCTCAGCTCATCACAAATAACAACATTAATGAGATTCCTATTGGGATTGCAATGCATTTTTCTACTGAGACCATTTGGACACTACTATTTGCCTAATTATTCCTCTCCTAATTAATTCTACTGGCAGTTTCAGATCTTCAGTTACATACTCTCCTGTGCTTGCTCAGTTAAGCGGAAAGAGTCCTGTAACCTAATACATTCACATTAGGATAAAACCAGCTGCATAACCTCCACCTCCCAGAAAATACGGGAGCGCTCTGACGAAAAAGCATATCAAAACTCCTTAGACCTCTTTTTTTCCCCAATATAAGTAGTTCCTTCTAATTTTCAAAAGTGTATTGCAATGCTTTTTTTCCATCTTTCAGAGCTGGTAAAAGGTATCAGATTATCAGTGAGTACAAGATAGTATCTCTTTGGGTAGCTGCATGATGAGGAGCTTTAATACAACTTTACTACACCGAATTATACTGCTAAAGACTTTCAAGGCATAGGGAATAGAAGAGTTCAGCACTCTACATTATTCAGCTCTTACACATCTAGCTAGGAATGACAAAAAAAGTACTTGTGAATAGGCATATGTATTTTGTCTTCATGGCTTCCATTCCAGTGGAGAGACAGATCACCCATTTACCTAACTCTTCAGAGGAGCCTGCAGCGCTGCCAGTGTTGGCCTTGTCTCATGACGTCTGGCCAAAATCCCCTTTTAGGAGATGCACAGAAAAAATGGATTTCTCTAAAAGCAGGAAAAAGAACTTCATTCTGCAAAAGGACAAACTCTCTACAGCTGACCGCAGGGCACATGTCAGGTAAGAGTTATCTGACCATTCAAGCCGCTGTACTGCCAGACCATTTATCATGCTAAGCGCTCCTCCCCAGACTACCCATTAGGTTCAATGCATGCTGCAGGCATGCACCTTTTTTTGAACAATTATAAACCGCTTAGATGGACGTTTTCACTAACTCCATGTCACCACTTTCTGTACTTTCCAATGTGCGTGCAACCACCTTGTTTGGTTTGGCTCATGACTAGTAATTTACACAAAAATTTGCCTGTCGAGGCCAGAGTTACGTGCCAGCAGGTAAATACTTTAGCGCTACAGACAGAACTAGCTTTTATGAAATGATAATCTACAATTTGTAGACATGTTTATGACTAGTAGCTCCTTTAAATTCCATCCTGAGTTACACAGAGTGTCTCGGGATGCCTGGTTGTGACCATCATTCAGTTATATCATGGATTTAGTAATTCTAAATATTCATATCAAGAAAGATTGCCATTATGGCAAAGTAAAAGTAGAACAAGTGTTTTAACAACTCCATTGCATTTTGATGGTTCTCGTGATTACTGTACTTTTAAAACAAGCACCTTAGGACACATGTACAGATCGCTCATAACGTCTTTATTGACCCTCCCTTATCACAGACTTATTTAATTTTCCACTCAGAAGCCACCAGCTTTGAAAGAGCTGGTTAAGTATTTTAATGAGGCGCTAGCTTAGAGCTCCAATTTTAATACTCAAAAGCAGTAACAGTTGATAACTACAAACCTCCAAGGCTACGTGACACGCCTTCCTTTTCAGAACATAAACAGCGTTATTTAATGTTATGAAGCAGAACTAGACTTTTCATTCTCTGGGACTGTAAAATTATTTGAACATGGATTAGCCCTAGGTTTTCCAAACATTATCAACGTTATGAATTCTATTAATGAAAAACCTGCCAGCTGTGTCAGTTAAGACTGCAATTAGGAAAAAAATTGTGCCAATTAATCAAAGAGACTCACGAGATAAAGGTGATACTAAGTTCTTTCTGAAGGACACATCCCAGTTAATACAAGACTCCTGTTTAATTGTCCAGCAACAAGCTACATTCTATTACTTGGCATCCCTCCTCATTTGGAATTGTATGAACAGAACTACTCCTCGGTAGGTTATAGTCATCCCAACATAAATAATGTATCTTAAACCCCACCTATGGATGCAGCAGATTATATACACAACCAAAAAAAAAAAAATGCTTTGAATTTTTATCTGGACAGATATGAAGCAGTGGAAAATCTTGATAGCATAACCTTCCATAAAGATCAGGTTCCTTACAACCAGATAGCTTCCTCTTTCGGTGAAAGTGGTTCACAACGTCCTTGTCCTGTCTTCAACACAGAGATGTAGTCTTGGTTCCTAAAGCGACGTGTAGGCGCTTCTTTCCTCCAAACCTAATCTAATCCTCGAAATTCAGGACACCAAAAGAACTTCTTTGCAGAGTTCCACGCCTATTAACTTCTACAACCACATTTTTTTCTTTTGTTTCCTCATATATACGTGTTTAGAATACAGCATGTTTGATTTAAGCCTACTTGATCTGGTATTTGGTTTCAAACACAATGCAGAGAACACGCATATTGCCCTGCTACAAGCCAGCTTTGGCCTCTCTCCCAGAACGCATGCACCCTCCCAAACCTCTCCTCTTCACCCAGATCTGCACATAATCCTCCAAACACATTTCGGCAGGAATGACAAAACTCAAACTCAGCTATAACTTTTAAAATAGATGGCTTCCTGTAAATACCTGTGTACTGTATTAAAAGATGCACTTTTTTTTTTTTCCCTAAGCCATCTTGCCCATATTCCACAGGCTGTGCTTTCCTCTGACCACCTTTAGAGATGGTGACCTTGCTACCTTTCTTGCCAGCCTGATCTATCTTCCTGAGATGGTTTGACTGCAATACATCTACTTAAACTCTGGTCTCAGCTTGCATTTGATCTCAACTTTTATTTAACTTTGAAGCACACTGATTTTATTTAAGACTTGAAGGGTTGAGGGAATTAGAGGTGGGGAGATGCTCGTATGTTTTCCTAATTGTTTCAGCTGATTTTTTAAAAAAGTCATTATCTCTATTTTTAAAGAATTGTGGTGTCTCTCCAATATTTGGATTGGACATGCAGTCAGTGAAGAGATCAGTACTTGAACTTGCTTCATTCATTTCTGAGGCAGAAGGGGAAAGAATCTTCTGCTGCACTGTAAAACCTTAAGCTGAAAACCGCAATTCAGGTACAGGTCTCCTTCCTTTAAGGGAAAAAAGGAAAAAAGAAAATCACGCATCTGATGATGACCAGGAGAGAGACCAACAATTCGTGGTGAGCTAAAGTCAGTATCAATGTTCAGATACAGATCATCTTCCTGAATTGTACCTCCTACTGTCCCAATTGTCAGAATTAAAATCTACGTTGTTCCCAGAAGTGCAGTTCTTCACAAAACCTGAAATATGTCCTGTCCACCTCCAAGGAATGGAGTCTCATCAAGGGTTAAAACAAGCATTGGTAAGAATGGAGTCTGAGGTAGACTACTATAAAACACGCTTTAGCTATGTATAAAAGCCTGGCAATACATTTACTGTAAAACAAGAGGTAAGAATAACCCTTGTCATAAAACCACAAAAGCAAGAGGATGTGTATCTTGTAAAAAGTTCAGCTTAACTGGAAGACAACATTAACCACCCGACCTTGCCATCTGCCTCTCTGCCAGGGTGTTACCACCTCCACTGCAGAGCCAGCAGACTGCTTCATGCAAGCGCTATCTTATCATTCAGGCAAAAAATGCAGGCAAGTTAGCTCAGATCACCAATTTAAATTATTAAGCTTATCTGGCTCATTTTGCCTGAAGCAGGTTACAGGACACTCACCTCATCCTTCTGGATGCCTCGCAAAAGGCAGCAGTTACCAATGGCGAGAGGATTAGGAGAGGCCGCAAAGCAGGGGGAAACAAACACCCAGTTCCAGCTTTATGGATCAGATGAACATTTCCATAGCAACTGCTGACTCAACCATCCCAATTTTCACGGTTAAAGTTTAATTTAATTAAAAAAAGAATAAAATATTAATTTGAGCCTGTTCAAAAAGGTAATTAATCTGTCTGTTTCAAAAGACTGATAGGCCATAAACGAAATAACCGACTGTGGTAGATCAAAGCATTAGGTTTCATGCACTTCTGTTGATATCTTGGGGCTCTACATTTACGCATTTTTGCAGGTAAGAAATGAAGGTGAATTCTACCTGAACTGTTCAAATATCTCCCCACTCCAAAAAAAAAAAAGTAAGTTGATTTTTAAATAAAAATAGCAATAATAAATGCAAAAGTAACAGTGAATTGCCTAAAAAAAAAATAAATGCAAAACCAAACCCAATGAAGTTTGCAAACTTCTATTCTCCCCAGCATTTCAAGGGTTGTTATTATTATGCATCAGGAATGAATGTGCTCCATATAGTTTAAAGATGCGATGCCCTCCCCTTTCACCATACAAAAGAGATTATTTACAAAGGGTGGTTCAAATTCAAGATTATTTACCAACAACTAACCCAGGCTGCAAGTTAACCAGGCTGCAGGGAGAATGCTTGGCAGCCTGGAGGCAGGCAGCTCATGCAGCGCTACTGCTTCCATGGCTCACCCGTGCTTGGGAACACCAGCCGTGTAACACAGCCCAGGGATCCAGACCGCCCCAAGCAGCAGCCAGCTCAAGTATTACTTCACCGTCATCTTAAAACCTTTGAGCAGCATCAGCCTGAGCACAGGGAAGCTCTTTAGTCCGTAGTTCCTTGCCATTTTCATCTCCAGCTAAAGGATGGAATTGACTGCTTTCTATTTTGTCCAACTGCTTATTAACTAAGAGCATTTTCTCTTACAATCTTAACATATAAAACAAACTTCTATTGTATACTTCAGTAATCATCATTGAAACCAAAGTATTTTACACACAGATTTAACTTTGAAACACTGCGATGTCACAGAATTTACTGGCAACCCAAGTATTACCAAAGCATACATTCAGAGAAATAGAAAAAATGAGGCGAGAGCAAAGCAAACTGTAAAGATCAGAAGCCATGCCAGGACAATCAGATGAAGGCAGGGAATCAAAACAAACTCACTGCCACACCTTGAACACTTAACCTACCAATTTCTTAGCTGTAAATTTCCTAATGCAAGTGTTTTCATGTAGATTTTGAAACATTTGAAAGAAAAACATGAGACATATCACAAAGATGATGTGAAAGTGAATGCGAAATTCTTGGAATATCAGTGAAGAACAGTCACGCTACACAGAGAGATGTGATGTATAAAGCCCTCTAAGACAACCCCCTTGTTCTCTCAGCAGTAACTCCCTCTGCATCCCCACAAGAAGTCGTCTCCGATGGGTGTGAGCGCGTAGCTTCAGCTCGCCGCCCTGCATGGAACACCGCAACGCAAATCCACTCTCACACAGCAGTAGGGGACCTTAGGGAGGGAAGCAGGGAAGACACCAGAGGGACATTGGTAATTTTCTTTCTACTTAGATACTACTCCAAGTATATACTACAACAAATATAAGCAAAAACCACTTGCAAATATCTGGAAGCTTTCTGTTAATTGGTGAAAACTGCAAACCAGACCGCCTTCTTTCTCTCCTTTCCCACTTCTGCCTTAGCCCCCTCCCTCTCCCAGCCATGTGCTCCTCCTTCATCTCTTGACTGTGGCACCTGACTATGACCTGACCCAAATCAGCGGTCACAGAGCAAGAATGAACCAAAAAGACATTTGCTGCTGGAGTAGGAGATTGGGACTGGCTTGCCGATCACGCGGTCAGATGAGCACTAAGCCTAGCACAAGGAACATGAAAGGAGCACAGGCTCCTTTCAGCATCAGCAAGTCAGCAAGTCTTCAGAAGTCTTCAAAAGAACATGTAAGAAAGTGTGGTGCAGAAGAGGATACAACTGAAGTTTTCCCTCATAACCAAATTCAGCCGAGATGAGACATCACTAGCAACTGTTAGATGTTTAATTTTGGTATCTCACATTTTATCAGCAGCACAAAAGTCAACAAATACGGTGTGTTACTGTCTGAAATATGGCTTTAGATACAATTTAAGGGGAACAATGGCTGTTTGCTGTCTTCAGAGAGCCAGGTTTAGAACAACTGGTATTCCACAGAATCCTTGAAAGCATCTGGAGTAAGTGGCTAATGAACATTTCCACTGAAGGCTTTATAGGACATTTTAAAACTTTCACATACCACGGAAGAGAGCTTGGACTCCGAAATGTACTGTGACAGTATTTGTATATACCTGCATAAGAGGGATTACCCTCTCTAAATATTTTCAGCAAGTTCTGAATGTTGATGCCTCTTAAATGCCAGCAGGTTCGGCTGATCAAAATTTAGTCCGTTTACTTGTGGAATAAACAGCTGAGAACAACCCTTCTGGTTTCAGATTGCTACTTCAATAAGGCGGCTGACAACCTGCTCATCCAAAAAAAAACCAAACCCTGCTCATTTTCAGCAGTCACTCATCTTGTTGTCAGGCACCGAGACAGTGATTGGTGGCTTGTCAGGCTGGCCTAGGGTGGCAGGACAATTCATAAATTGGCTGATGGTCCTGTTTTTGTAACAAGCTCATACCAAACCCAACCATATAGTTGTGGTATCTATGATAACACTATCTTTTAAGAGGTCAAGGCTGGTGCCTTCTTCGCTTGTACAAGCAAATTTTCACTTTCTGATCTGATAATAAAATAAAATAAAATAAAATAAAATAAAATAAAATAGCAGCAGAATAAGACAGAAATCAGGGACCTAAGATTGCAGAGGGCGGATCAGATAATCCTAACAATTCTTTTCTAGAACTAAACAACAATATGAAATTCTATTGATATAAACAGGTAAATTTTTTTTTGGCTTAACAATAGAAATTAGAAACAAGGTAAAAAAAAAAAAAAAGAGAAGGGAAAAGAAAAGAGAAAAACCAAGAAAGGCAGCTAAGCACCAAAGTCCCCTGACAGCCTGCAGGAGACAGGTGCCTCATTTTTATTTGTATCCTTAAAAATTACTCCTGCTGCCAAGGCTACGATCTGGCCGGCTAGGTAAAGGCACCACTTTATTAGCACCATTCCCATCCTTGAATCCTCAATAAAACAAGAAAATCACCAGTGGCAGCTACCTTTGAATAAACACAAAGCCCATTCAAATCACCACCTGAAGTGCCCAAAGGAGCCAGACATTAACCACCCTCACACTCATCCTCAGCAGAGACCTGAAACACCTTTGTCCCCAACATCCACCTTCGCCAATTCTTCCCTCAAATTTTGTTTGTTAAAAATCAGAAGCAGAAAAATAACAGTGCCTGGTGCCATTACTGAACCTAAATACAGCCCTCTAACAATTGCTTAATTTATTTCCCACTGTCAAGCACTAAGACTTTTGTCTTGGGTCAGAACAAAAGAAGTAGAGACTCATGCCTGTGTTAGATGCAGCAAGATTTTGAAATGACGTAAGGACAATAACTCTTAATTATATGTTGGAAGGTTATTTATGAAGAGCAGGCAGTTCAGGGGAGGAGGAGAGAAGACAAACTGCTTTCCAAGAGTAAAAAGGAAAACTTTTTAAAAAACAGCATACTTCCCCATTTTATCTTTGCTTCTCCCCAAGAGCAAAGGCAAAGATCTTGTATTGTGACTCTGTCACTAGAAAATTATTTTTGTATGTATAAAAATTAAAATGTTATTATTCTCCAAAATAATGAAACTACAAAATCTGAAATAAAAAAAAAAAAATCCAAAGTATCTGTCAGGTCAACTGCAAGGTACATAAGATGCTACCTATTTAGGAAAAATTTCTTCACAGAAAGGGCTGTCAAGCACTGGAAGCGGCTGCCCAGGGAACAGGTCGAGTCCCCATCCCTGGGGGTATTTAAAAGCCGGGCAGACGAGGTGCTTAGGGACATGGTTTAGTGGTGGGATGGCAGGGTTAGGGTAACGGTTGGATTTGATGATCTTAAAGGTTTTTTCCAACCTCAGTGATTCTGTGATTCTACCTGACAGTATCAGTTCAGTTCTTCTCCCAGATTACAAAGGTTTACAAACAAGAGTGTCATGCTTGAAAGATTCCTTCAATAGATTCACCGCAGCTGAGAAGTTTAGCAGGACATGAGCAAGTACAGCGATCACCATTTCGGGAATCAGGTAAAGAAACCGATTCCTTAAAAACTCTACACTACAGTTTCAGTTAATTATCTACTAGAACAAGAAAATAAGACAGATCTTTAAAAGAGCCCATCAAACCAACTGTGGAGTTTTCAGGAGTGAGTAATTTTTACCTACTATCTGGGACTGGATGTAAACAGAGGATCCCACCCGCCTTCCGACCGTGCCTGGCAGCGGGAATAGGGAAGCAGCAGCGGGGGTGCCAGGAAGGCAAGCTGCTGTTTCCACTGTTGCTGCACATCGCGGGGCATACGGTTCGTCTTTTCCAGACTGTAGTCTGGGAGGGTGGAAATAATCGCATACAAGATTTTTTTGCTGCTGTTGTTGAAGTACAGTTCTAACTAATTTAGGAGGTTTAGATGTTGGTTCATTACAAGCTACTTTTATTACACCTCTTCTACAGTAGAAAAGCAATTGTCTTTAATTTTAAAGCAATACAGAAGAAACTTTATTAAAAAGTACTTTATCCCCAGAGCTCAAATAAGGTTATGTAAACAAACATGCATTTGGTAGCTTCCAGAAACCAGAAAGCCTTTTGCCCAGGTGCTCTAGTTTCCTTTTTTGTTTTTCTTTTTTCCTTTTTTTTTTTTTTTTTTTGTAAAATACTGACACATTTGTTAGGTACCAACAGGTTGAGCAACCTAACAGTTCAGCTCTTTTCACTACCTACCCTTACCTTCACAGGATCAAGACTCTCTTTAGTCAAAAATAACTGAGGCTATTCCATTTGACAACACGTTTTTCACACTGCCTCCAACAGCTGTAACCTAATATCAACAGCAATTAAAAAAAATAATGTTAATTGCCAAGCCAACCCCACAAATTTCTGTTAATTTAGAATTAAAAACAGGGACTGCACGATATAATCTCATTTCTTATGCTTTGCTATTTCTCCTTTTCTCAACAGTACAAAACACTTATCATGCATACCTAGAATCTAGTATATTCCCAGTTAAACTGTAGAATATGGCAGCATCTAAGCATCCACAATTATCTGCATTGAGACATAAATGGCTCATAATTTAACAGTCAGTTTGCTTAAGCAAAGTAGGCATTGTAAATCATACATGTGACGAGAGAGGAGTGTGTGCAGAAGGTATCTAGGAGATAAAAATCCCTGTGAATCTAAAACAGAAAACATACGCTTTTAACCTGGGGGGGGGCGGGGGGGGGGCAGAAAATCAAACCGCACAGCTGTCTTCAAGAAACTACAGCACCTCAAATTCAGCTTTGCTTATGCTGAGAACTTTCTTGATAGGGCTGTAGCTATATTTTTTTCTTCCAGTTTAAGCTTTTACTAAAGATGGGCTATACAAGAACTAAGGCTGCACATGTGCCTCTGACTGGTATTGCACAGAGAAAGTAACTCAACCCAAGAAGCTTGTGAGGACAATATTCAAATTGGCAGCTTCTCTGCTACCCATGCTCTTCCTCCCCACCATGGCTGCAGTTTACTTGTGTTGATGGCACAGATGAGAGCCAACCTAAGAAAAGGAATTTAAAAACCCGTAATGCTTTATATCCCATTGCTCTAAGTGTCACATGTAAACCCAAGCTAATATAAATAGCCCCAGACTACGTGCAGGGGAACTAAAATAACACCTTGCATATTTGATCTCTAGTATGAGTGATCGTATTTGTGAAAACCCCTGTAAAGCAGGTACTGCCCCACGAGTGGCAAAAATTCCTTCAAGGGGAGAATCCAGCAGGGATAAGACTGCAGAAACCCATATGAGATTTTCCAGTACTGGGTGGTAAGCAGGCACTGGAACCAAGGGAATAGCCCACACAAGCAAGCATAAGAGGAATCCCACATGAACACAGAAAATTTTATGTGTGACAAATGTGAAGACAGAAGTCATTTGGCTCCGGACACATGGGTATCTGAACTAGATAACTTTATTTCTTGAATAAAAGACTTTAGCAGTCAGATAACACCTAAATCTGTAGGGTCATTTGTCTTGTTTGCTTATGTGTCTGCAATGGTTAAAAAAAAAAAAAAAGGCTCATTAACCAAATCTTTAGCTGCCACTGGGCACTGGTTAGCTCAGCACTCCTTTAGCTGTATTTTGACCTGTTTTGTGCAGCTGGTGGTTGCCAGCGTGAAGGGGCTGAGTGGCGAGCAGAACCTGGCTCTGAATTTGTTTCTCTGCAGCTGTCTCAGCTGGGCTGCCAGGAGAGCACAAAACGCCACGACACCCTGCACTCCTGTGCCCACTGGTCGCCATCTCTGTGCCCACGCACTCAGAAACTGCAGATGTAGAATGGTAGGCAAGGAGCTCCACGTAAGAAGAAAATGTTGGGTTTTTTCTTGCTAAAGACTATTTTAACAGGCAAGCTGAAGTGCTCCAAAGCAAGTGCCTGAAAGACTTGCGTATACTTTGGAACATCCAAGCATGTAAACACGTGGTCTGATTTGCTAAATAACTCGGTGTTCAGCAGTTTGCACTGGGGGGAAGCATCCTCCATGTACACTCAGAAATAAAACAAAATTAGGCCTTTTATGAGTTTGGGGGTTGGTTTTATGATTTTTACTTTGTTTTCTTGTTTTGGGGCTTAAGACGTATAGGGAAATTCTGGTGGCAAGCACTTCACATTATTAGAACACACTAATTGTCTTATCACTGCATACAATGAAAACAATTTTATTTGGAATAAGAAAAGCTATTGGTGATTCAAGATTTGGCATTCTCTCTAAAGAACCAGCTTTTGAAATCAGGATTACAGAGAGAGCTCCAGCTTTCAGCTGAAGTAAGAATGCTAACATTTCTGTCTTTCAGTTGCAAGGAAAAAAAAAAACAAAACGCCAAAAAACCCCAGACCCAACCCAAACCTGAAAGCCAGAAAATGTTTTTTGAGCTTTAAAAGTCTGCAAGCCCATTGCATTAAGGTCTGATTAGTGGTTTCCCGCTACTTAGGTTTGTCAGTACTGAAGGGAAAGATAAGTTATCTTCATGGAACGCAAAATAATTCTTAATGTGAATAATTAAAATCTGGTGTAATGAACCTCCTACAAGATACATTCATGGAACTATTCAAAGACATAAAACTGTGACAGAAAATAGACACATTTATATGATCTCCTAATTTTTTTCTGACAAAAAACCGGCACAGAACATGTAACAGCAGTAACACATACCATTTCCAGGTGGCTCACAAACCTCTACTTACCCAATTGCTGCAGCTTGTCAACGTTTATCTTGCCTCTGCACTGGTAGTATACACATCCTTTAATTGAGGTAAACAACTGAACAGTGAAAACTCATTACAGTGATTCAAATACAGATTTAGAGGCAGAAATTAAATAATTAAAAATTAAGCAGATTCTGCTGAACTATAAAGGATGGAAAGAAAGAGGTTAACAGGAACAAATGGGCTAAAAGCTTGATCTACCAAACTAAACCTCCTGTGCAATGGTTTAATTTACCAGTCTCCATTCTCTTGTGCTACTGTTTTGCACCACTAAGAGATGACCAATTTGTATTCCCGTGATGCCTGCAAGACTGCTTCAGTCAACGTCAATTTTCCAACACATCTGAGAAGCTGTTGTTACCAGGTTAGAATTATTCCGTACTGACAGTCCAGAGTGGGATGTAAGGAATATATCCTGACCTTCCTGATCTTCTCTGTTGGAAAGAATCAGCACAGGTTCATGTGCTACTTATTATCTGCTGTGACTACCATCTAGGCCTCCATGGACTTACTCCCCTAGTTTGCAAAGCTTGGCAGATCATTAGCAAAAGACATCGGCAAAACAACAAGGAGGTTTAAACCATATAGCATTTCTCCTGGGGATACTTGTCTAGTATCTGCTCACAAGAGTTGGAAGTAGAACCTAGACAGGGAGAGCACTAACTCCGCACATTTCATGGACTACGCTCTATCTACCAAATGACACCTTAATTTTCAGAATTTTTGTTTTGGTTTTTTGTGGAATAGTTATTTGCTTTCAATAATGAAAGCAACAGAGTCAACGTCTTATTTCTCCCCTCCCAATTACACTGAAGTTTTGAATTTCTTGACAGAAGTTCTTCTCTTGCCAAGAACAAATAGATGGAAGGAATGACTAATTGGTCAATGATCTTTTCTGAACACCCAACTACCTACCATGCTTCCTAAAAAGCAAAAAGGCTCATCTCCAACCATGTACATGTCTTAGTAATATATATGGAAGTCCATGAAACATACACCCGTCAGAAGAGCAGACCCAAGAACCTACTACATCTACCAAAAAGAAAAACTATAATTAAACACTACTGGAATATTATAGCATTCCAGTTTGATACTAGGCTAAAAGCTAGTTTTAGGGGCTAGTTTCACTGTGTATTATTGAAAACGTACCACAGCACATTTGTGTAATTCCCTCATGTACAGTTGCTGTTGCGTGGCACCCAGAAGTGGTAAATATTTCATATCAATGTCACTTTTAATTAATAGACTGCTGACTGGTTCATAGCCCCTGCATCTCTAGCAGCTTCCTTTCTAGCTGTGTTCTGTGGCCTTGTACACTACGCACCATACATATATCACACATGGTTACACCTCCCCACTTGATGACTTTTTTTTTTAAACGGACTATACCATGCTTTTCCGCAGGAGGAAAATGCAGAGCATTCTTTACAAGAGTCATTCAACAAGTGCTCAGCACATAGCCCATTTCCTAACTTGCCTCATGAGAACTGCAATAACACGGGTAAAACCGTAGCCTTACAAAAGCAACATGCATGGACATTCAGGTGAAAAAAACCCCCACAGACATTCTAGTCGTGAGAATAAAAGATAAGCTCAGCATTTGCACACTTGTTTTTACAAAATCAAAAGAGCAAAGGACTTGTAACTTTTAACGGAGGATACTCCACATTCTTAAGCAAAAAAGTTACCAAGGGATAATTTTAATACTGACCATTTGAGCAAAATAAAGGTTCTACCTTTCTTCAGATAAGTGCTGGAAATGCCACACGTAACCTTTCAGTGAGCTTATCCTTTGGACAGGGGACTGCTCATTTCCCAAATGTTTCCCAAATGTACTGTGTTTTGTTCTGTGGTTGCAGCTCTGCATCCTCAGCTGCATCTGAATCTGACAGCTGAGTAGCAGGGTATCGGTTCTTCTCTTTGGGTAAGGCAGCATTTTAAAAACAAATGCAAACAAGACTACAGGATATGAAATACCATAAAGCTAAATTCCGGGAGTTGTCAGAAACAGCAGGGCAAGTTACGCAGCAACACAAAGGGTCTCTGTGTTTGAGAACCTGTCTTTTTTAAAGAGATGCCATGTGTATCTTCCCTGCAACTTAACCGCTGTTACTGTAGGTTGGACTCTGTCACCAAAGCAAAGATGCTGCTTGCTATACCAGATTGTCAAACAAATCTGATTCATTGGGGTGGAGATGGAAGGAGGGACAAACAATTACTAATTTGCCTTGCAAATGCGAATTTAAGTTGAGTAAAAGGCTGGTTTTCCTCTGTTTCAAAACATGAGTAGACAGGAGATTCAGAGATCCCTTCCTTCCCCATTTCTATTACCCAGTGCATCCAGCTGTCTTAAATACCCGGGAGGTGGGATCAGAGCTCAGTTCCTCAGAACCACCTTTTCTAACTTGCATTAATTCTTAACCTCTCCCCCTTTCCTTGCAGTGCAAGGCCACTTGCTGGTATCATCCGCACCAGCTGTCCGGCCCCCGCCATCTCAGCAGCGGAAACCCTCTCGTACCAGCGCCCACTGCCTGCGGTTCAGTGGCCCACAACCCGTCATGAGTTATGCTCTGCTGCATGCAGTAGCTTTCCAGGACGCCCTTTGCTGTGGCCTCATTAAGCAAAATGGATGTTGAGAAACTGCAGTAAGCGCTAATAAAATTTGTTTGCTGTCTCCTAAGTCCTCTCGAAAAATGGGCGCACGGAAATTCAGACATTTTACTTAGCCACACTGTACAGCTGGCACTGCAGAGCAGTTTACAGAAAGGCAGAGGAAGACGAAATACAGAACCTTTTCCTGGCAGATACAGGTCACAGCTAAACGATTAAACAGAAAAGGCTTGGTTTAACCACGTTTGATTGCACAAACCAGAGTGAAAGCTTTGGGACATCATCCCCCCCTCCTCTGCCTGCAGCGGAGGAACCCCCCCCGATTGGCTGGGCGAGCTGTTGCTACACAAACACTGCCTGCTCCGACTGCACGTAGCAAGCCCAGCTCTCTGGTACAACCCACTACCACAGCGGCACGGCAAGCTTTGTGGAATTAGCATACCCAATTCCTGTCCCCCCTCCAGCCAAGGGGAAAAGCAACACGTTTGCTTGGGAACGTGCAACTCCCTGAAATTAAGCTGCGTATGGGCAGAGAGCCTTCGCCTATTGATGTTTCATGCGAAGCCATGCAAACTTCTGTCACATTAGTTCTTGTTTCCAAAGCAACGACACGGTTCAACTTCCTGCTGGTGTATTGTCTGATAAAAATCTTTTAAAACTGCATGATTGCTATAAGAAGGAAGGCAGAGAGACTGAGGTGAGGCAATTTCAAAAGGTACGAAACTGAAAGCATAAAGTAAATTAAACTCCCTCCTAAAAGAAACAAGCCATGGGTTTACAATTAAAATACCCTTAAAGGTTTCTGTTTGTTGGTTTGGGTTAATTAAAAAAAAAAAAAGTTTTTCCCTTTTGTGTGTCCTGTGTATTAAAATCAGTACTGACAAGACTGAACCCGAGGGCCTGAAGAGCTCACCTGACCCAACACCCTTTTTACTGTAAAACAAGGGTGTGCCCTGGCCCAGGGAAAAGCAATGCAAAAAGACCTGCTGCTTAAGATACGGAGTAGAAAAGTGAACATACTACTGCTGCGGCTCCTATTCTAATGCAGAGCAGTGTAGAATTTGGAACAAACCCCAGTTCATAAAATGAACAACAACGTTCTGAGAATGGATAAGCTTGAGCAAGCCCTGTGTGGGCCATGGGATTCAGTAGTACGCTTTGATCATAAAAAAGTAATATTAAAGTAAATGATCCCAAGTAACAGGCCAAACTACTGAGAAAATCCTCCACATGTAATTAAAAAGAATAAGTTAATAAGGTTGTCTGATTAATTCAGGTCCATCGATAGCACAATTGTTAGAGCTTTAGATGTCATCTTCAAAAAGAGCATTAATGTGCAAGACCTTGCATGCAGATTGCAGCAGTAAGCGGGACTCCAATCTCCAACACTAAACCCTGATTCATTTGTGGTGAAGGGAAAAATTCTTCTCCAATTACAAAAAGTAATTGGCCAAGAAGTCACGAGTCCTTTGTCACGGGAGTCAGCTACACATGGAAATTGTAAGATATGCACATTTGGCTTTTGCAACAACACCCATTAGGGCCATAAAATAAATAATTGCATGTACAAACACGTTACCAGTGAGCTGAATTCTGCAGTTCTGCCCAAAAAAAAAAAAGCGTGATTTGAACTCCACCAATGCAAAAAAAAAAAAAAAAAATCAGAAGGCAGTGACATACGCAAACAGCAAATCAGCGAGGCAGTTCCAGCTAACCCTTCTGCTTCCTCACCGAACCGGGGCACAGTCAGACAGGAATGCTGGCACTCCGCGCTCGGTCAGGTGGCTGTGGTGGCACACACAGGAGATCACAGCAAACTCCCCTGTGGCCTAAGAAATTCAGGCACTTCTGAAGACAGAATCCAGTTACAAACATGGAACTGAAGAATGGAGGCCAGTGATACCTTATTTCAACAATAATATAAAAAGTAATTCGTCCACCGCCTAGCATTCAATGCTGGGATGACAGTATTATTAATATTATATTTAAACACGTTAGTATTTCTATAAATTATTTGTTTTGGATGAGAATTTCATACAGAAGTTATTGGCTTTGACAGATATACGAACAATTATTTTCCTACTCTTTTGAACATGTAACTTTACCTTGATTTCTTTGCAATAGGGGCTATAACATCTTAGCCCCATGTTTGCTTCCGTAAGGAGCGCCACGAACGAAGTCACAATTGTTTCCATGTCAATACCATCATTAAATTAAGGAGTACAGTCGTGCCCACTCATTTAAGCTGTGGTTAAGAGCCCTGTGGTTGGGGGCAGAGGTGGAGGGGAAGGAGGATGAAATGTAAGAGGGAAAGAAGATCTCCTCCAGGGAATAGGAGCCCAGCTTAAGTTCACATATAAAAATTAACCCCCAATTGCCTTTAAAAACCAAGAAAGTAATCTTTAACTCAACAAAAACTTGTTTCCTTCACAAAAAGTATTTACGGGCTCTTGTCTGCCTTTGCCCAGAGGAACATACACCACAGCAATAGGTACGCCCACCCCTTTACATACTGTGTAGGCAGTTCGTACAACACTTAGCCTCCTAAGAATTCCTTTTTGGAGAACGATCTTAATTCAGCTGCTTGCTGAGGTCTCTGCCTCGCTGCTGATTCTGAGCTTTCTAATGTAAAGCCTGTTTTGGCCTGCGACTCCTTATAGCTGTGAAAGGACTGGTTTATTGTTTTGTAATACAAACTGCAAACAAAATAAATAGGCTACCTAATTAAACATTAACTTTAGGAATGACTGAAGTGTGTTCTGAACTGCTCTAATCAAGTAACAAGTACCTTGGTTTAAAGCAATATCCTACTAACCCACATTAACAACTTCATTGAAAATACACAGATTTTAAGTTAATTCAAATTACTTACTGCATCTTACATGCCAGTTTCATGTCAAAGAAGGTTAAAAGTACCTCTAAAGGCAAAAATATTTTTAATTTATGTATAAGCAGAAATTAAAAGAAATAGAGCATGAGAAATACTGTTTGTTAGATTTTAACTACATGGCATAACTGGCAGGTTAAAAAGCCAAAGATTTAATCAGACAAACCCAAGCTCCAGACAAATATTCTAACATGGAGACTTTCAATCTTCTCATCAACCAATCCATGCATGTCTTAACATTGTATCTTTTTTTTTTAAGTGTAAGAACCTTTTCAAGCCTGTAACACCTTTGTTCTTCCTTCTTTAAAGAAAACCACCTAAAAAAAGCCTTTGCTTTTTTAACTGACAATATTCTTCATGAACACTTACAAGGGACAAGGCCCCATCCTCTCCTTTTAAATAATCACCATTTTCATGATGTATTATGCAATGAGGGAATAGACTGGCTCCCAAAGAAGATGAATACTATAGGAGATCATTGTAGAAAGCAGCTGTATCATTGAGTTAGCTATATGACATGTATATCTAACACAGCAAAGCATAAAATCAAAATAGAGAACAGAAGTCAGACTGTCTTTGTCTTCAGTATTCTGAAAGTTAAATACAGTATGTTCTGGAGGTAGAAGAATAAAGATCTTGAGGAGGGGGTGTCCGAGTTTTCTTAGAGAGTATCATTTCGCAAAATGAAATTACATCAAAATGCATGCATTTGAAATGAGCATTCAAGTTGAGAAGCAGAAATACTCTAATCACACATACTCCAGTAAAACTGATGTTGAAAAAAGTTGTAATTCCCTGTAGAGCTGTTTGAAACGCTGTAAATACTGCTTCTGAAAACATGGGGAAAATCACACTTCAATGGGAAAGATATCGACGAATATCGAGAAATGTCTCAAGGCATCAACTCACTCCTTTATAGAGGTGAAAGCTGGATGTGAAAGGTTTATTGCCATCTGCTGCTCCAGTTGTGCTGGATCGTAACTGTTAACAGCAAACACTAGCCACAAACTTATGGGAGAGGAGAAAGCACAGAATATGGAACAGAGAGTCCTTTGAAGGCATTGTTGGTTGGTAGGAAAAAAAAAAAAAAAAAAAAAAAAAA
>NW_009259328.1:3215701-3220756 GCF_000687185.1 Egretta garzetta
CTTTTAAAGGATTGTTTGTTGGGAAGAAAAAAAAAAAAAAAAAAAAAAAAGAAAAATCCTTTGGCTTCTTTGCTCAGAAATCAATCAGTGGGTGCAATCAACCCACTAGCAAGTCATGCTTTTGATTGTGCCAGCCTGGTTAACCTCGGCGTAAGCCTGCACTCAGCCAGACACTGGAGCTGGTTGAAGGCCGGATGAGCATTGGGCCCCACTGGTGGCCCTGGGGGTGGTGTGGTTGGGGCAGCGAGGGGACCCTAGCAGAGCCATCCGGAGAAAGGGGAGAAAGGGGAAGGGAATTCAGGAAAACAGATGCGAGCGGCGAGCACTAAGCAGTGAGTCACGCAGTCGCACTTCTTGTTTATTTTTTTAGACACCGAGAAGTTGTAAAACATCGGCTCTCCCCGAGCCCATTTTGTGTTTGGTTCCTTGGTCCTACCACAGGCAAGCTGGAGGAGGGGGGGAATGAAATAATAAAAAAAATATCAGGGAGCTGGCTCTGTCTCTCTGCCTCAGTTCTAGCTGGCAAGCAGATTTTAAAACCAATGTAGAACATACCTGCCCCTCGTGTAGCTGCCATGCTAGACCACAAATTTGCTGTTCCTCTTTCTTGCTGCATAATTCCCCTAAACTTTTAACATACTACAAAATGCACTTAGTTCCACAGTTACATGCTCAGTGCTTATCATCCGCATTAGTTTTAGTTTATGCTTTCAAGCTTTATCTCAAAACAAAAAAGAAAACAACAAAACCCTACCAACTATTGTTGGCCATATTAGATGGCGTGCCAAAAATTTCTGGATATAATGAGCAAGTGCAGATTTAATATATTAACCTTGCCATAGTAACCTCCTAGCTGAGGATACCATTTCCACCATCACATGTTTAAATCAAGGAGCTTCTCCACAGCAATTACCTACACTGAGATTTTGGGCACGTTTGCATTCAGAAAGTACTTGATTGCTAGTGAAGATAAAGCCAAGGTTTCCTGGTAGGAATTCTTAGGAATTTGTATCAGACTGCGTTAGATCCAAGTCTGACATTGCCACTCTCCAAGGCAAATGGATCAAATCCAAATATATTAACACATAAGCAAATTCAACAAGAATAATTCTGCATTTCTGCTCAACAATATCTTAAGTAAAACATGAAAATGTAATGCCTGTAAGAGGACTGCAGTTGTTTTTTTAATGCAGACTGCAGCACTAACAGTTTTTGCAGAGAGCAGACTGTTCACCACTACCATAAGTTTATCTCTGTGTGTGTGGTTTTTTAAATTTTATTTTAGGGCACTGCTCCACTCAAGTGTTTCAACACTTACCTGCCTTGGATGAAGAGAAGTTAGCAAGTTATACAGAATTACTGCTCAGCTGAATCATGGAAGCTGATGGTGCAATGTTAAATTAATTACCTTGGAGCACTTTTGTGGTCAAGATTTACTGCATTATCTTGCACTGGACATGGGGTAACAATGTGTGCACCCTCACTACCATCTCTCCTGACAAGCATCTGTTCTTTTGAATACAATATCATCAGAAGCAGCCAGATAATTGTTTTGTCTTTTCAAAGGTAAGGCACACACCTAGGGCTTGGACACAGGACATCACTACCACCGAAGTACAGCTACGTACAGCTGCTCCATATTAACCAGAAGCAAGCAGGCCGTTAGTCAGCAGCAAACATGGGCCAAAACCAATTTTTCACCATGGTCTTATGCTATTGCATTTTACCGTTCTGTTTCTGAGGAAATAAAATTGCATGCTGTTTCATTCAGTAACTACATTCAGCTACTGTGCTGAACACACAAATACACTAAAATTTAAGCAGCTCAGGAGCACGACAAAGCCCTCAAGAATTTACATTCTAATGATTTGAATGGCATTCTTGCTTATCAATCACATAAAAAAAGTTTATTACTATGCTATGGTGCAGGAAAATGGCTGTAGCAGCCAGGCTAGGGCCAGCTTTCCCTGCTTCGAGTTTTAGAAGCCTCTTGGGAAGCCCAGGCCCCCTTCAGCTAGCTCGTCCATGCTGAACTCACGTTACTATTTGACTACTGCTGTACTTGGTCCAGCTGGCTTAAAGCTAACTAGCGATATGCCTTCTGAACATAGCACAGCTGCAGCCTCAGGCTTCCAGGACCTTTAGGGAGAATGTCCTCACTCTTGAGCTGAACAAGCTATTTTTGGATTACACAAAATGGATGTTAATAGATCTGTGGTAATGAAATGCTGGTTGAAAACAGCACCTGCCTTCAGCAAAGAGACGGCTCGTGATGGCTTCCGCAGTTGTTCCTAAAGTGCTGTGCTGCTTGCATCATTTCTCAGAGGGGCTGCATGCACCCCGCGGGCTGGGGAGGGGAAGGGAAGAGCACGCACGTGGAAGAGTGGCATTCGGAGGGGAAGGGAGAAAAAACCAGCCACCCATTGCATAAGGGAGAGCTGGCTTTTGCTTCTGGAAGCAACTGGTCTCTCCTTTTTCCTCCTGGCTTTGTCACCATCTTTCATGCCCTCTCCCCTCCGCTACAAGGTCTGAGAACACCCAGAGCATGCTATCGATATAACAGCTGGAAAAAACAAACAGCAGGGAAGGCAGCAGGGGTATCTCTTAGGCTCGGATGTATTTAGTATCAGACAGCTGGTACATACTAACTCAGGTTCAGAAAAACGCAACTGTCAATCTAAACAAGTTAGTTCCTTACCTTGCGTGTGTGCAGACCTAGTAACTACATGGTTTGCCAAAAGGCAGACACATTGTTCTACCTACAACATGGTGCAAGCAGGCTGCAACAGTGCCAAGCTGGCTACCCTGAAATACAAGCAGCAGAACCACCAGATGACGAGAACTCGGTGCTTCAGAGAAAGCAATACAGAGCTAAGCAGAAATTAAAAGACCAATAAACACAGCCCTGTCGAAAAAGAAAACTTGCACCAACGGAAGACCTAACGTGACGATGTATAAGGCTGTGTTGGTGATCCATCCCTCCCCCCACACACCACACTTCCCAGGACTGTGCACCAGCAAGGGGCTACACCCGTCTTCGGGCTGCACCATGGCAAAACTTGTAGAGCTGATACCACCCTCAGGAAGAAACCCATAACAGCATCTATGTGACGGCTGTTGCAGAGTAACAAGCCTTCAGTTTACGGCATGCAGGACTGACGGGTTGCTGCTGCTGACCAGGTGTTTCCAGTGAAACGCTTCATATTTTCAGGGCATCAGGCCAGTAGCATAACTAGATACAATATCCCAAACATCTGACTTAGAACACCATGGGGGAAACCATAGATTTGTAAGGAAAGAAAAGATATGGCAAAAGACAAAGGGATGAAAAGGGAAGACTGAACAAAGATACAAAACATTCATGTTTGCAATATCCTTAGATATGACAGATGAAATATTATTATGAAAAAATGTACTAAATTTTAAGACCTTTATAATTTTGCAAATATGTAAGAATCTTCTAAAAAGCAGTCAGGTATTCCTTTGGCCAGTCATACCAATTTAATGAAGTGATTTGACACAGCAGCCTTTATTCTTAAAATATTCCAAGGACCTGAGTCATCTGAGCGATTAGATTCCAGGAAAGCACTGACTGACAGCAAAACAAGTCAGCCATTTTGTGTAAGCATCCATGCGTAAGTGGAGCTTTACTAGAAAGAGGATTTTCTAGTAATGTTGTACTGCATAACGTATTCTCTCCTGGCAAACTGGTACAAACAAGTCCCTTATTATGGTAAAAGTCAGAGAGAATTTCGCTCAGTGCTCCTTTGCCTTCTCCAGCTACCCTACATGAAAATGCATGCAGGTTGAAACGTGCAGCTGTACAAACCCTCGTGCAGTCAGAAGGGCTGACAGCAGGTACCCGGTGCTTTTACTCCTCTGCTAACTTTGGGGCTTTGATGTACCTGTTTCCTAGTTTAATGCCCAAGGTGGCCTGAAAAAGATTAGTCTTGATTGAAGCCATATACCATTGTAAGCAGTATGCCCTTAGGTCTCTTTATACCACGATGCACTACATCTAGCAGTGAACAGTTGTGAAGCTCTGGATCACAGGAAAGCAGCACGTTAAAACATCAGCACTGCAAGAATTCTTAGGAGAAGAGTGTGCAGAAGCAGTAAGGCAGTATACTACAAAATGTGGCAGTTATTACAACTAGGAGGACCCCCTAACCTCAGGAAAGATCATGCACCACAAAAGCCAGTTCAATTTAAGATTTTCACAAAGCAGCACGACACACCAAGGTATTTGAAAACGGAGTCTGTTCTCAAGGCTTTCAAAGATAAAGCCTGTTACCTATAAACTCATCATTTCATGTTTGCCAAAGAATATGCAAGAGTAATTTTTTTTTTATGTTTTCAATTTTCTATAATGCAAAACGAATTCTGATGACAGAAAGAAAACCAAAAAGAAAAATTGACTCAGACAAACTTCAGAAGGCATCGAGAAGAAGATAAAAAGAACAGAACTTCAGACAGTTTTTATTCTTCATCTACTCAGTACTTTGGCTATGTGCTTTTTGATCTTCTGCCCTCTACCTTGTCCCTCTCAAGACAAGACAGTTTTCAGCTTTATCTCAGTGGTGTATTTCCCCTCATTGACTCATCATTAAACTCTGGTTACCTGAAATAAACAACAAGGGACTCTCGGTGGAAGAGACTTGCACAAGTCTCTCAAGTGCTGACCATTCACCTCTACCAATGCTCACAGTCATTTCCTAACACACCTGAGCTTCCCTTACTTCTGCAAGGGAAATAAAAGGACATCTTGGCTTGTGCGGCAAGAAGGGAGCCTTCGGCTGGTGCAGCAGTGTCCTGGTTTTGGCTGGGATAGAGTTAATTTTCTTCACAGTAGCTAGCATAGTGCTGTGTTTTGGATTTAGTACCAGAAGAATGTTGATAACACACTGATGTTTTCAGCTGTTGCCAAGTAGTGCTCAGACTACTCAAGGACTTTTTGAGCTTCTCCTGCTCGGCCAGGTGCATAACAAGCTGGGAGGGAGCACAGCTAGCACAGCTAACCCAAACTGACCAAAGAGCTATTCCATACCATATAAC
>NW_009259328.1:3221220-3222160 GCF_000687185.1 Egretta garzetta
CCTCCCCCCCATCCCATTGAGGGAGGGGGGGAGTGAGCGAGCGGCTGCGTGGTGCTGAGTTGCCAGCCGGGTTAAACCACGACAAGCAGCAATCCTGTTGGGGAACTGGACCCTGGACTGGGCAAGGGGGAACGCCCTTGGGCTACTGCAGCAACGCAGTCTACAGAGATCTTCAGGTCCCAAAGACAGACGTGCCACGGAACTCAACTTGTAACAAACAGCAGCTTTGCTACTTTGCCACAATTCTTGCTAACCCAGGCAACGAGGATGGGAAACTGGCTGTAGCCTTGACCAGAAGGAAACAGAGTTGAAGGGTGTCAAAAGTCACTTTTGACAAGTCCCCCAGTTACCAGGAATGCTGGACTCCAGGGAGCCATGGAGCAGTCCCAATGCCACCTGCCTGTCAGTGCTGGTGGTCACCCATGCCAGAGATACAAGGCTACCCTGATGGCAACTGGCAAACACATCTGAGTCCACAGGGGCTGCATCCAGAATCAGGCTATCCATGCTGGCTTCTCCGTCCCACACTGAGAAAATGAGTATCGATTTCTGACACAAATGCTCACCATGGGCATCCAAATCCCCATAAGGTTGGTGTCCTTCTGCCCGGCTCACAAGACAGGAGGCTGCAAGCGCGGTGCCCCGGCAGCCGTGGCCCTCTGCTGTCATAGAATCATAGAATGTTTTGGGTTGGAAGGGACCCCTAGAGGTCATCTAGTCCAACCCCCCCGCAGGAGAAGGGACACCGCTAACTAGATCAGGTTGCTCACAGCCCCGTCCAACCTGGCCTTGAATGTTTCCAGGGATGGGGCCTCCACCACCTCTCTGGGCAACCTGTTCCAGTGTTTCACCACCCTCATTGTAAAGAACTTCTTCCTTATATCTAGTCTAAACCTACCCTGGTTTAGTTTAAAACCATTACCCCTTGTCTTGTCACTGC
>NW_009259328.1:3228385-3274025 GCF_000687185.1 Egretta garzetta
GCTGCCGAGGGCACCCACAGGCGCTGCTCCTACCTGGGGAACAGCACGGCCAGCTGGGAGTGCGACGGCTGTGCTGGCCTGGGCACCGGTAAGGGGCAAAGCACCCAGGTGCCCCTGGGCTGGGGCCAGGGCCCAGGCAAGGCCTGGCAGCAGGCGCCCAGGCTGGGCTTGGCAGAGCCTCTCTGCTCCAGCAGACTATCTGCAGCACATAGGCCAGACGGACATAAGAATAAGATCTTATATGTAAAAATATTCATTCAACAACAAGTATACACCACCAGCAACATTTGTCCTTAATATTTATTAATGTACACACTCAATTGAAAAGCAGAAAAATCAGCTGTGTGAAGTAATACAAATCTACCTATTTCCTAAGTCTTCCTTGTTATATATGTACTGTCATAAACTTCTGGTAAACTTTTACTCTGGAAATAATACATTCCAAGTATTTGTAAATGAATCTCAAACAGGATCTCTGTTATGTTAGGCAGCACACAGGTTTTACAGTCTTATAGACATGGAACTGCCTGCTCTTTCTCAACCCCCTTCAGCACTGGGGCCACAAAATAACCCTGTGTTGTCTTTGTTACATGATCAAATTCTCAAATATCTTGCAAAGCAGCGATTCACATTTAAACCATATAGACAAAAAACCCAAGCCTTGGTACAAACAGAATTGACACAATAAATATGTACCAATTTAGAAACAAAGTTTAACAGTCTTTTCCAATACTATTTCCTATTAGATATTTGAGAGACTAGAATCTTGAAAGTAACATTTTTCTGCAACTTCTTCAAAGAAGAAATACAAAATGTTTCTGACCAGTAAGGTAAGGAAGGTTTATGGTTTTGCTTTCACTTTCCTTTTTGCTTCCTTATGTTTCTTCAAAATATTTGAATTTTAATATAACATTATGAAAAGTTTCTAAGTTCACCTCTTTGTCTCAAACACTTTTTTTACGGATGCAGTAAAGTAATTGGTCCTGTACAATACAGGGATCCAGTAATTTACCTGACTGGATATCACAATATAATGTTACATACACTTCTATACTAAAAATTTTTACTTCTCTGGTAATTTTAAATTTTCAAGCCTTTCTAAAGGTCCTGAACTAATTTTTAATGCAAATTAAGCAAATAAGCAGCCACGTTCCCTCTTCATGCTGAGCTTTCAGCTGCACTTAGCAAGTAACAGATGTTAAAATACTCACCTCAAGCAGTAAGTTACGTCTGTCTTCCCAACCATCTTTTTCTTCACTGAGGTCTACTGATCTACAAAATAACTTAGGGCCCTCTGCACAAAACAAAGAACAAATTAATTTGGTTAAACACTTCTGAATATGCTGTGGTTTGTAACATGAGCAACACAGCAATAAAGCCAGAAGGCCTATTCTTCATATTCCTCTCTTACCCCACAACATGGCTGGCTCAAACAGAAGTGTTATTTATTACAGCCTTGTGTACTAAGAAAAGTGAAAGGCAGCAACATTTTCCTTAATATGCTGAAATACAAGTTGCAGTGAAGAGCATCTGTTTCATTAAAAGCTCAGCACCATTATCCCACATCTCCCAAGAAAATTTATGCCTGCTAAGGATTCAGAGCTCAATTTTAATGGGCTCAATTTTATTCAGGTAAGCTGGAAGATTACACTACACAAACTGTATTAACACAGTAACTTCTGCACATACATTTAATGATAGTTATGTAACATGTCTCAGGAAACAAACATTATTTAAGGCTGTCCTGACAATTTATTGTATAAAATTTCCAAAGCAATTGTTTTGGTGGCCTGTAGGTTGGGGTTTTTTTAATTTCTTTGTTTTGTTGTTGTTTTCTTTGGTTTTATCTATGAAATTTGTTACATTGACAAGAAAAAACACCACATTATTTAGTATGAAGAACCATATGGACATACGTGGCTGATAAGAATATTCAATATTTTTATATTAATTAATGTTCAGCATTTATTTTACCAGGACTTTCTCAAGGGATGTGATACCAGAATTCATACCACAAGTAAAGATGGAAATCTGCAATTTTATTTTTTTTATTTAAATCTCTCATCTGTGTTTTAACTACAAAACATTAATAACTAAGCAGTATTTTTTTCCTCATTTAATTTCAGTAAGAGTTAAAAAAAAAGTTCTGTTATACCTCTTAGTCGCTCATCATCTTTGGAGAAGAAGAAAAATCTAGCACTTTCTGTCTGTGGTAAAGAGAAAAACCTAGACAAACACAAAGGAATTTTAGCATCATGAAAGTTACTGTCAAATTCCATTAACACATGTTAAATTACATATGTAATGCTTCAGAGAAGTAGCATGCATTAAAGAACATTACTCCATAGTAAGCAAATATAAAATACAGCCTTCTATAAAAAAAATGTTTCTTAAGAAAACTTAATATATATTTGACTTTTGGCCAAACCCACTACCCAGTTAAGTTCTCATGCACTGAACTAGAAACTCAGCTTCTACATTGAACTTCAAATCAAGTGTGGCATTGGGATTTTTGAATATGACATTCTGTGCAGCAAGGAATAGTTTCCTAAGACAACTTCCATTGTTCAGAGATGTAGAGCAAAGAAGATGTTAGTGTCCCATGACCCAAGTGCTGCTATTAATATTCTCATAGCATCAAACTACTACAACCAAGTAGAAAACAAATACATATGTAACTTGCATTTCTTTGTCCCTTTCATTTTCTGATGCCTCTGACTCGTCATCACCCTCAGAACTGCTGTCTTGGAAACGTGGATCTTCTTGCCATGTGACTTCTACAGGCTTTATTGTTTCAAGTATGTAGGGCTCTGCAACAATATCACAATTTAAAAAAAAAAAAAAAAAAAAAATCAGATCATTCCCCTACTTACCAGTAAAAATTTCTACTTCAGAGTACTTGAACTGGAAAAGACAGATTTAAGGAGGACAGATACCTCCCCTCCCAGGTTTTCTATCACTCTCTGGACAGGCATGAATTTAGTCTGCTTTCTCATATGTCACAATTCACCCTCAAAATTCACAAGTAATGTCATCACAGCGCAGGGAAAACATGCAGGAGTCCTTCTGAAGCTTGTTGTTAGGGTCCAGGGTTCCATCAAGTCACTCCAACCTAACAATCATTATCAATCAACTGTGTTGGGAGTAATTGCGCCCATTCGTATTTTAGCTTGCAGAAGTTGGAATAAAAGCTTTCTTTCACTGTGAACTATCTTAGTAAGTTCTTTTGAAACTCATAATGCCTTAGCTTACTCTTTCTGTGTGTTTAAGCTATGTTATTTTCATGTATGTGTTCCTGCCTATAGTATAAACAGGCAGCTGCCAGAAGCCCAGTTTACACATAGTAACTTAAATATGTTCCCAAGCTCTTACTTCCTCACCTCACCAGAAGAACTGAGGTTACAAACCTATGGTACCTTTTTATTTTAGTGTATAAGCACAGTACTTGTCTGGATGACCAGAACAGGGAAAACACCTCCTGTACTACCTCTCTTTAGCAATATAAAACAGTTTCCAAAACCAACAGTAACTAGACTATGAAACACAAACAGTATTTTATTCAAAAGGAAGATCAGAAAATTCTACTTTGGACAAAGTGAGTATTTGCAAGTTTGAATTGTCCACATAACACCCATAGTTTTTTTGGATTTTGTTTTTGAGCACAAACTGTCTACATGTTCTCCCTTCATTGTTTCTGCATGACACACACGATCTTAAGTCAACAACAACAAAAATAATCACAAAAATCACCTAAGCAACTGAGGTATGTGCAGCGGAGAGACCGACCTTTTGTTTGTGTCAAAACAGCAGCTAGCACAGTGGCCCTCTTGCCACCAAACAGGATTCTTATGCAATATAAACCAGTAACTGTTCATAACAGCAAATATAAGACACAGTGCTGAAGAGTAGTTCTCGGTGCTAAGAAATTTGGGAACTCTGAACTACACCTCCGCTCAGGTATTTTACACTTTGTTCTGGAGATCTCTTAGATACTCTGAAACCCCTATTACTGCATTCAGGAGACACAGCATACTTTCTGAAGTCAGCAGAAACGTGGGAGTTTAGTTTTGGGGGTTTTTTTGTTTGTTTTTAATTTCAGTTAACTTCACACAGTTTCTTTTATTTCCTACATTGCTACTTGTTAAGTGACTTGATTTCAGATCTTTTAATCTTGATTTCGTAACATTTGATTTTATCTTAGGTTAGGACACCCCAAGCATGTAGCATTGAGTTTCAATTTTCTAAAGGTACAATAATAAAACCAAGTACATAATAAAATGTTCTTGGATCTTGAGGTCAATTCTTAAGACTTTCTTTTGCTCATAATACTACCTTAATTAACACATTTTATTTAAAATCTTGTTGGTTTATATGAAACCTGATTTTATCTCTGTATCATCTTTTTCCCTGTTTAATTGACAAATTCAGTGGATAACAAGTTTTTCCATCACTGTTCAAAAAACAATGAAAGAATAATTTGTTCTCAAAGCATCCCTTTCAGAATTCCTAGGATGCAAGCATGAATTAAATGTGATTGAACCACAACAATCTTGCCAAGTATAAGAGAAGAATCATAATGATTTTGCATACTTACTTACTTTTGCCTCTGAAAATATCTTGGATTCTGAATTTCTATATGCTTTATAACTCTACTGTGTCTGACATAAGCTACTCATTAGAAATTGTACCATTATATATGTTCTGCTGTTACCTTCTTTTGTGCCCAACTCCTCCGTGTCTCCAAAGAAGGAAAATCTGAAACCACTAGACTTCTGAGCTACGTTACTCCCACCATTAGATCCCAAATGGTCAGGTGGGGTGGAGTCCTCCGCATCATCTTTGTCCCAGGGTATTTCTTCTTTTTTTTCTGATTTGCTCTTTGAAGATCCAAACAACTCTTTTAAATCAACAGCAACATCATAATACATTTCTTTAGACACTTCAGGCAGTTTCTCACTCTCTTCCCTCTTCTTCTTCCTTTTAGCTTTACTGAAATGAGATTATTGAAGGATAGTAACACAGCACATGTATTTTTAAAAGAAAGGTAAGAGGCAACTTTGCTATTAATGTCTTCCTAAACTTAGCTAAGGAAGCTAATGACAAGTTCACTTTTAAGGTTTGGGGTTGGGTTTTTTGTCTAGTGGTGGAATTATAGTTACTAAGCTGTAATATTACCTCTCTCTTTCTGTTGTGCTTGGTTTCCTTTCAAAAACTGCATGGTCTTGTCTTGTGGGATCATAGCGGAGGGCATTAATATCTCTAGAAAAACAGAAAGGAAAAGAAAAACCGTGAGACATTATAAATGCTCACCTGAAAGCTACCCCAAACCTTTACAGTCAGATTCAAATTCACATTGACTTCCTTACCAAAAAAGCTCCAAATCATCCAAAACCTAACTGGCATTTAGAAAGTACCTGCTAGTCAGTTTCTGGGTCAGGAAAAAATGTAAACAGAAGTGGCTTTAATCAAATTGTATATTTCATATAAAACATAGACCTCAAGCTGTGTGTGTTATGCAGTAAGTTTATACCTGCATCTGTTGATCTTTTGAGGAGTTGTATCAATATAGCTATCCACATTGATAGATCTTTCTATATCTATTTCTTCCAGTACCAAACATTGCATAAATTCAAATAGTTTAAGAATGGGGAGAGGAAGACACCCCCTCCCTCCCAACCAACGAAAAACCCTCCACATTACACCCACCTTTCAAAATCTAAACATTTTGGGGACTTTCAGCTAAAGCAGTTTAAGGTTTAGACTGACCTCAATACTAATGTAGCAAAGCCCAAGCTGTCTTATGGCAATGCAAGAAGGTAATCACTTATTTCTCCTCCTCTCCCTCAATTAATACTTATGGCATAAATTAACTGCTTTTAAATGGTTACATACTATATCATTAACTGGGTATTAGAGAACACTGTCATTCACAAACTTTCCTAAGATGACCTCTTGGATTGCACAGATTCTTTCCCCCTCTGCTTAATCTTTAGAAAATACATGAAGATCTGTACAGAAGTGATAGAATTAAATATGATTGTGCAGCAGTCACAATGGTATTTAGCAGTCAGCAGTCAAATGATGCAACTCCAATAGTGAGTGTAAGACTTTACTAATTGCACACTCTAGCATTACCCTATTCAGTCCACAGACCAATTTCTGTTAAAGTGCACAGTTAAGTGTCACAACACTTCCAATAGTACATTTCCAAACCTATCTCATCATCCTCTAATGAAGGTTAGAGCATGCCCAGCAGCAACACATAAATTTTTAATTTAATGAACAAATTTCTCAAAAGCAGAAATACAGGTAAATGAAAAAAAAAATTCTCCACTGAAAAATAACTTTGATGCTAATCACTTGTAGGCCAGAGAAAACAATAACCTTATTAACTGCTATGGAAGTTAGAGTCTAACTTACCAACCTATTGCCCAACTCACACATTCTTTGCTTAGCCAACTTAAGTTTGTCTCCACAGAGAACCTAAATATATCTTACATAGGCAAGGACTTTTTAAAATATTAATTTTCATAATCAACAATCCAATCATTCAAAATCTACCAGAAAAACTCAAGCAGGCATCCCATAATTTTTTCCCTAAAATAATGATAATTACCAGCTGTATAATCTATTGGGACATTCAAGTTGGAGAACTGCATTAAAGGCTGACTTGAAATGCACACAACAGAGAAGGAAATACTTTCCTCAGTCAGCTGGGAAGAAATTTTAGTTGTGCAATACTGGCAAAAAATTAAGCCTTCCTAAATTTCCTTCTTTTCCCATAATGGATGATTCATACTTGAATTTCTTAGCATTTGAGGCTGCTTTAGTTGATTTAGGGTGCTCCAGGTTGATATTCAAGAGGCTTCCCAGTATTTGCAGATTTTTCTTTTTCTCTGCAGCAAGCTCTTCTTCATCTGCCTTCAAGATATTTGTCTCTGCTAAGAGAAAAATAAATACATTATTTTTTCATTGTTATGACCCGAGTAAACCTCTAATATTTGATATATAACAGTACTAGAAGAGCTCACACATATCAACACATCACTTCCTTTATTTTAAAGCTACTTGGAGGCTTTCTTCCTTGTAATCTTTTATTAGAATGTCACGGGCATCTATTTCATGTGAAAGTCAGATCAGTTATTTAACCTGTTCCCTACTTATATCACGTAACTGTGCAACTACTCTGCCACTGATAGACGCTGTCAAGAAGATCACATTAAAGCAATGAAGGGAGTAGCAGAACTAGGCAAAAATTTAAGTTTCAGAAACAAATTCTGAATCTTGAAAACTAGGTTAACAATCTCAGTTGGGGGGGGAAATATTTAAAAATTTTTGCCTTTTTCAGCTTTTCTGCCTTCTGCTGTTAAAAATAAAAAAAACCCAACCCTTCCTTCCTAAGGCTGCCAAATCAGCCGTGGACTGCAGGATAACTACAAAACATTTTAAATTAATATAATGGTCAAAAGGTTTATTAAAATAAGTCACCACTTATTCTGTGAAAAACACAGATAAACACATTCTGATATCATCTTGTATTAAAAAAAAAAAAAGAGTCAAATATCAATTTGTCAACCAAGAAAGTCTCATTCAGCTATTACAAATAGTTTTGCAACATACACATTTAAGGAAACACAACTACGCACAACAGAGTTGGGTTATTTTCTTTAAGGAATCACCAAAGAAGCACGAGTAGTCCGTAAGTTGCTTCAAGCATCAAAATTAAGGCTCCATGATCAGCTCTATTACTATCATTAACCAGGAAATAGAAGCAGGTTTACCTTCTTCTTCACTGTCACTTTCAAGGAATCGAGCATCCATGCGAAATCTTTCATCTGTGCCAAATCGTGATTGCAATTTCAAGAGCTAAACAAAAGGAAATAGATTCTATTAAGCACTGGAGAAAAAAAAAAAAAAGTCATCAACATCGAGTAACTTTTTTTCCCCCCATTATAATTATGCCAACATACTAATGACCTTTAGCTCTTGATGCCTTTTCCAGAAATTCCTTTGTATTCAAAGATGACAACATCAGAGAAACAACCCCCGCCCCCCAACACACATTTTGTCCATAGCTACCGTTTCCTCTATTTAAGAGAATTCTATTGCAAGTTTGTCAAAATCATATTCAACAAGTATGCAAACGTACATTTTATGTTCTTCTGAATAAGTGTTATGGAGACTTAGAGTAAAACTAAATTACAGTAATGGGTTCACTCACTTTTTCGCCAGCTTTGCCTTCAAACTGGGGCTTAATTTTGAATCTCTCGTTGTCTGTATTATCTTGCTCATCCTCACTGCTTTCAAACAGTCTGCCTGAAGTTTTAGGAGCAGATTTATCCTTTGTCAGACAAAAAGAAAATACAGAAAAGCATCCGTTTACCTAAGTTAGAGGAAAGAGTATGAATTCTGTTCATGTGCTTTCCAGTTGAAGTGGATTTCTAGAACAACCAGCTCACTTGTTGATCCATGCACTTCAAATATTACATTGTATACACAACTTGTACAATTAATTCTGTTTCACAGTTATGACTTAAATATTAGCATAGGCAAAATATCCATATAAAGGGTAACTCAGGTTTTACAATATGAGAACGTTAGGTATAAAAAACCCAACTTTCTGATTACGTCAATGGAGATCGATTCAAAAAGATCAGTGTCTAATTATATCCTTTCTGAACAAGTCTCATTTATGGTATGAACTCTAGGACTTAGTTTAAGTCAGTTGATAAATATCCATGATTACATAAGGTAAGCACTCCATGGCTTCAAAACAATTTTCCATAGAATTAGAGGGTCTTTTAAAGAAAAGGAAAAATATAGGCCAAGATATATACGCATAAAAAGTGCTAAATGTGAGGAAAAGTGAGAAAAGAAGGTTTTAACTAAATAGTGAGAATGGTCCAAATCCTACTTTGTTTATGAAGAAAAAAATCCAACAAAAGCAAAACCAATCGTTTAAAGCTTTAGCAGAGATGTGACTAAAAAACGTGATGATACAAGAAGTTCTCTTCCAGAAAAAAGGACTTAATTCTGCTGAAAGCATGGCGGTAAAATCCTGAGGAGCCTGTTAAATAAGGTCTCAGTTAGGTAAGGTGCAAAGAGAAAGTCCCCCAGAATTTCTGTGGACCCCAACATCACTTTAAAAACAAGACACTGCATTAATACAGATGCTTTGTCCACAGTGTTGGAAAGAGCAGAGTCCTTCTACACTACTCAAGCCAAATCTCTTCACCTTTGACTAGAAGTAGTGAAATTTCAAAACTAATTATGCATAAGCCCTATAACTTAAACATTCTTTTTCTTTTAATCAAAGTTAGAATATCTTTTATACAAGTCTCAGTCACCTTACAAATTCTCCAAGTTCTCCAGCTTTATCAGATGCATGGTTAAGTTCTCCAAAACCTGTTTCATGTTAGCAAAAAAAGAAGAATCATCCATAGTAATTCAAACCACATCTACCTTTTTCTGTCACTTCACTATGAAAAAGTCTTCAGAATAAAAGGCATAGCCACATTGATATGGAATTACCTCACAGAATGCTGGACTTTTTCCCAGTAACACTTACTTCTTCATGCGTATTTCCCAAACTCACATCTTTCTTCAACATCTCATATACTTCAGCTTCACATTCCACATCTGAATCGAATACGATGTGTTTATGCTTGCCTGCTGGCTGGCTATCCTATGTAAGAATGAGACTGTCAAATCAAACATATCAAATACTTGCTACAGTCATATATAAATACCTAAAAGACATTTCCATGACATGAAAGGAGAAATCTACTATTCCTCTTGCAACTCTAGAGACGTTCCAGGAATCATTTTGTATACACTCAAAAGAAAACTTTCAATGCAATCAGAAACTCCAGAATATGATTTTAAAATACCTTAAACCCCTTTTCTTTTACTGCATACTATTCAGATAGAAGTTGAGAGTGTCATTACCAGATTTGAAAGAGCTCCTTGAATGAGTTTCTTCTGCAATTCTCTCTCTTTCTGTCTCTCTTCTAGAGCTGCCAGCCTCCTCTGGTTATCCTGCAACTGTTTCTTTTCTGTATTAGTTTCCTTTGAAGCAGCAGCATGAAGACAAAGGTTCTTATTTTCCAGAAGGCTTGTCTTCCCTTTCTCACACATATTAGCTTCACATTCTGGATTTTTATTGTTTACATCCCTCAATTTTTTTGACAGCAGTTTTGGGCTTTTCAGTTTTCGTGTAATGGGTTTCTGTGACACTGCAGCATTACTATCCATGTCGCTGCTCTCATCTTCGCTGTGATCAGTACTAGGACCAGCACCTCTGTGCCCTGAATTTTGGTCTTCTTGCAAAGAACTTGCATCTTTGCTTTTTCCCTGTAAAGGTGGCTGGGAAACAGGCTGATCACTCTCATCTGCTACAGAGGCAGCATCTGACAATTCCCTTTGCTGTTCACAGTGCATATTTTGTCTCTTTTTACTGCTGACTTCAAGTGAATGGTTCTTAGACTGACTTTTAGATGACTCCTCCCCACAACAAGAAATACAAGCTTCAAGACCTAAAGTTTCTACAGAACCCTTCTTCAAACCAGTGCTGTCCTGAGTTAACTCTTTTTTACAAAGGGACCCCATTCCTCTGAAGGGCTGATATTTCAAACACGAATTATTTTGTCCCTTGGAGATTTCTTCATCAGCATTCTCCTCCCCTGCTAAAATTGCAGCAACGATATCTTTGGGACAGATACATTTTTTTTTAACTGCAGGGTGAAATTTAGAAAGTTTTCCATTTGCTTCAACACTGCATCGACCAGAACTCTGTGCACTGTCCGATTCTTCTGCTGGTGTCCCAGTGTTTTCAGTAGCTAATGCTTTTAAGTCATCTAATGTAAGGTCTAAGCGATAACAGTTTTGCATCATGGATTCATAATCAGAACTGATGTCAGACTCCCCTTTCTCAGGCTCTGAATAAGAGCTTTCACTGTCACTTGTCTTTGTTATACTGTTAATTGCTGTACTCTGTAATGCAGCAATTTTGGATTTTTTAGTTTTGCCTTTTCTTTCAAGGTATTCTTCTTTTAAATTGCAAGTTTTCAGTGAGGAGCCATTTACCAAATCACATTTTTTGTTAGTTAGTATTTCTTTATTTTCCACCTTCACCTGTTTAGAATTTTCTGAAGTTGCAGGTTTCCTGCTACTTAGATCTGGAGTTTTACTCTCAGCAATAATTTCGTCTGTATCTGCTGAATCATAGCCATTATCATATTCTGCACTCTCTTTCTTTCCGCAGCTTCCATTGATCGCTTTCTTCATGGCATATGGATTGCTTAAGGACCAGTGACTACTGTATTTTAATTCAAAATTCTCCCCAACAATTTCCAAGTTGTCACTTTTAGTCCCGACATTTTCAGCTTTCTGTATTTCTAACTCCTTCTTTATAATTGCTCCGATTTCCTCTTTGGAATCAATGTCACTCTCAGAAACATCCATATTATTTAGCACAGTAACTCCAGAAACATTGCTTTTATCTGATAACCAACCTATCCCTGATATTTTACTATTAAGACTGCTTGATGAAGGCAATTTAGACTTCTCACTGGATTTGGATTTTGATCTTTGATCTAGTTGTGATGAGCTTGTGTTTCTGGAACGTGACTGGCACCCAGAAGAGAGAACTACTGCTCCATTCAGAGCTTCACTGCCCAGTTGCCTCAGTTTTTTAGGTGGCTTCTTAGTTGCAGGGAACTCTCCTTGCCGCTTCTTGGTTATGCTGTCATCTCTCCCTTCCAAGTGCCAAGTGAGCTCGGATATAGGAGTTACACGCGTCAAGTCTGGTTCCAGCTTTCTAAGGTTATGGCAATATTTTGATGGGTCATATTTCACAATGTTAGTCCGAGTTAAGGAATTAAACCAACATGATTCTTTCAGCAAGCAGACTTCCAATCTTTATGAACAGGCTAAATTCTGTGTGAAAGGACAACAAAGAGTCCTTTTTAATGTTATGACCATAAGCCTTTAAGCAACTGGCTTGCAGTCTAAAAAAATTATTCAAATCACACAAACTTACTCCAAGATTTACTTGGGGGATTCAGTAAATCAAATATGATGTAATAGTCCATATTAAGACTGTTAAGCAAATGTTTTCCCATATGATGAAAGAAAGAAGGGAATTGTGCCTACGCCCAACGAATAGGAAAAGGATATTTTATTTTTTTGTTGACTCCTGAGATGCAGGATAGGCAAGACTCTGCCGAATTTACCAACAACCCATTTCTAAAAGACAAGAAAAATAATCAGCGTTAAACAAAACAGGATTGGAAGTAACCCTGGAATAAAACAAGATGTATGTTCCTTGGTAACAGAAACACTAATGAAGAACCATCTGTGACTAATTCTCTTTTTGTTTACTCTCTTAAGTGAGATATATTTATACTATTTGCAACTTAGCCAGTTTCCTTCTCAAAAAAAGAAAAAGCCAAAAACAACCAACCAAAACCCCAAATTGCTACAACCTGCAAGTAAAGAGCAACGAAGAACTGCATTTCTTTAAAAGCACTATTTTTAATATGAGGCTTCTGGTTTATGAATTACAGTGGTAACTATACAGACAGGATGACTGTTATTTTGCCCTTTTCCCCTTTCTCACTAAAAAATTAAAAATTCCCCATCACCCTGCAAAAACATTCTGTGCTTAGCAAATAATTTTGAAGACTTTGTAGCAAATATAATTTTTGTTGCCCAAATTTGCATGTTCAGTGATTTTATTCCAAGTCTTACTTTTGTAAGCATGTGTAGACCCTGATCCTGAACATGCTGAAGCACAGAGATTAGTTCCTGACCACCCAGCTGCCAAAAATGTACATGCTGTATAAAAATAAGACACATGTAGTCTTTACATGCTTTTAAGGGTGACACAAAGATATTCCCAACATAAACGAGTAACAAAGTATTTACTAATTTAACATGACAAGAAAGGACAGTATGATTGTGATTATTTCCAGTCATTTCAGTGAACAGGAGCACTCTACATGTCTACACACAAGGTATTTCTTTAGACTACTTTTCACAAGTTGGACTGTTGCTCAATAAAAGTTTCTTTACCTAAAGCATAGAGATTTGACATAAATTTAGATGCAATAAGCTTGTGCCCAATTTTGGTTTTTGTTTTGTTTTAATTCTCTGTACATCTACCCCACCATACCTTATGGTCTGGCACCTCTGTACCTGGTACTGCTTTCATATGAAAGTCTACAACTCCAGCCTTCTTCAGTGATTTTAAAATACACCTCCCTCTCCATGGTGAGCCTGTGCCAAGAAGTACATCATATATGATAAAAAGTCTGCTGGTGTGCTAAATTATAGCTGGCAGTGACACTCTCCCACAGAACAGTAGCCATTCACTACTTAAGGAATCAACATATCTGGTACCTTTAAGGGAATAATGATGCAAAACACGTTGCAGTATCTAATATGCACCAACAGTCCACCAATGTCAATAAAAATTAGAATTAATGAGAGCGTAGCAGATGAAAGCGCAGCCATAATGGTAATAGATAAACAGAAAAAGGGTAACTTTGGCAACAAGGTATGTTTTAAAAAAAATTATTTTTACCTATGCAAAAAGCTTTCTTTGGCCAACTCAATTTGCAGTGTCCCCCCTTTCCATTTTGTTTTATTTAAAATTGACATGCCTGTAAAACAAGGAGACAGGAAACAAATACTTTCTACATTATAAAAATACACATTAGACTTAACTATGACATAACTATGACAGTTTTAAGTTTCTTTAGCATGATCTTATACTCCATTACTCACCTGATATAAGACTGTACATGAAAGGTCTAATACCCTAATCTTATACAAGAAGATTTACATCCAGAATTAAAGTTCTGTCTTCAAGAGAGTCATTCAAGTTTGCATGGTTCAGTTCAAATACAAACCTGAAAATTCAGATACATGGACCCTGAAGTTTCTACGCTACTGTCAGGTAGGCTCTACCCTACTTAACTTCTGTACTTTGGAAAACACAGTTAAGCAGTATTGAAAACCAAAGGGAAAAGCCTTGTACTTAGAACTTAAGGAAATTAAGTATCAAGGGCTGGGTTAACTTTTAGTTGTTCTCAAATAGCTTTCCTATTCGTAATGGGAACATTCCCTAGATAAAAGGGCACATTACCAATCCCCCTTTTCAGGTATAGGTATTGTCACCTGCCATTTTGCTGCTACATATTACAGAGGTGGTTTTATAACTCCACCAGTAGTTTTGTAATCCAACTATTTTGGGATTTGTAAAATTGCTTTAACAGAAGCATGCTTTACATAAACGCCCCTTCCGGGTTTCCTCTGACATCAAGTCCCTTCTAATATTTTACGGACCTGATGAAAGCATTTGAAGCACAATTCCTATATTTTTTTTTCATAAAAGGGTTAGAACGAACTCATAAATCACTTATTTCAGTCACAAGGCATCTTTTTAATCTGCATATATCTACTTACTGAAAACTCCAGTAGAGCAACCTCCGTAAAATTGCAGCTTAAAGAAAATGGAATAAAGATGACAACTGAATGAAACAGGGTCTACCTTGACCACAACCTGATTTGACGCTAGATGCATTATCAGTAATGCAACTTGACTCAAAAATGTAATTATTTAAAAAAAATATATATACACTTACACTTTCTAAGATCTGCATCAGAAATGTTGACACTGATGTAGGCAAAAGTTTTCATGGGGTTCCCTGTTCAATGATAAACATTCAGTTAACTTCTATATAATTTCAATGTTTCCTTTAAAACTGAAAACTAAACTATTTCCTGAAAATAGTCTCCAAAGCAAAAAAATCCATTTCACACTACAAATAAAAAACAATTCACTTTTAAAGGATGATGCAAAACCATTACCCTGATCATCTTTTCTGGTAATAATCTCTGCATCCAAAACATGCCCAAACTTGCCAAATCTTTCTTGCAGTTCAGCCTTCGAAACCGTATGGCCAAGCCCTCCAACATATAAGCGTTTTAAAACCTGTTTCTTCTCCATGTTGAAAAGTCACGCTCTCACACCTGTTAACGCACACTGTTTTACTGCAATAAGATAAAAAATAGTTCACCAACACTTATATTGCAGACGTTAATACAATCAGAACACCTAATCACGCAACCGATTGTCCCATCAGAGGCCCTCCTTAAAAAACCTTTTGAGGACTCCTTTGCTCTGCACCAGGTTGCACGCTCTGCTCCGGCCCAGCATTGCTACAAGCAACCAGGGTTTAAGCATTGGGAGTTTTTTGTTGGTTTTTGCATTTTTTTAAAAACCTTGAAGCCTATGACCGGGTGCATAACAACACGTGCCAACAGCTCTTAGCAACATAACCTTTCTAAGGATTATTCTCAGCGAGGGGAAGCCACCCTCAGACCCAACAGGCGAGACCGAGGCCACCTCCGCAGCTCCGAGACCCGCCACTCCGCCGGGACGCGACACCGCTCCCTCACCGCCTCCATGTGCGAGCCTCCCAGCGCCACTCAATTTACATTCCCCCTCGGATCCCTTCCTTAGAGCTCACTCGGAAAAAAAAAAAAAACGTTCCGCCTCCTGGAGCCGCCGGGTTCCCATTGCCTCCTCTCCTTTTTCGGGTTTTCGTTTCCGGCCGGTCAAGTATGATTGGAACACACAGGTTGGGTCTCGTGGCTTCGGAGGCTTGTTTGGGCGTAACTAACCAGGAGCAAAGGTAGGGGCGTTTTCCACAAGACATGTGCAAAAAAAAAAAAAACAACAGGAAATAAGAAACAAGATAACACTTGTACCATTCTTTTAGAATAATTGTTTCGGGAGCCTCCCTTCAAGCGGCTCTGTTGTTTCTCGAGGGGGAATGAAGGAGCGTCCGGCGCCCCCTGCTCGAGCTGCAGCTGTGGAAGCGCCCAGGCCCGGCTTGGGCGCGCAGTTCGAAGGCGCGGAGCGCGCGCGGGGGCGGGGCCTTTCTCTCTTTCCTTAGCCTCTCCTCTCAGCGCTGGGGCTGTGGGGGCTTTGCTTGCTCGCTTGCCGCTCTCCTTGAGCGTGTGTGGCACCACCGGGGCGGGCCCTGGTACCTGTGAGCCTCGACCCACCTCCTGGGGCGGCACCGGCTTGTCCGGCGGTTCGGCTCGTCCAGCCGGTGCCTTGTGAGACTGCAAGACTAGGAGCAAAGCAGCGAAAGGCAGGACCTCGTCGTCTCGTTTCTCGCTAACGCTTGAATGCTCTTCCTGTGGCAGTGTAAAAGCAAATGTTTACGGCCGTATACGTGTAGGTAAGTGGAAATGTGAAATGTTTACTCTTAATGCACAAATATACGTGTGTGTGTGTGTGTACGCTTAGGGTGAGGAGGAGTGATTGATTGATTGTCGATAAATTGGTCTGTTTAATTACGGGGTTTTTTTTGCTTGCTTTCTTGGAGATAATGCTCTTTGAAGTTATAACTAGCTTTTAGGTCTTCTGCAGTGTAGTAAAATCCCTCCAGTTAAAATAGCCGTGAGCAGCGTGCGTGTTCTGTTGCTGTTGTGCAAACAGCCAGCTGGTAGAAGAGGAATTGGCTAACAGCCTAGGGTAAAGTTCTGCCTTTTGGAATGTCTGTTTCCCAACGTACTCTTTGTGCTGACCAAAGCTTTTTTTCAATGTATACAGTTAAAACAAAAATAATAGGATGCATTAAAAGTTGGAGAACTTCTGTTTTTTTCCCTGGTGACCTTGTTTGTTGTCATATGTTGCATAAGATTGCTTTAAAATTTCAGAGGAAGTCATGATTAGGTACAATCTCAGTGATTCTTTAATTATATATACTTCCTTTATTCACTAACATTTTTAATGCAAAACATGTTTTGAGTGTTGTTTTCTTATGTGTGTTACTCAGATGCTGTTTCTTATGAAACAAACCAACAAAATTCTATTTCCCCCTCACCTCTTCTTATTGAACCATGTTAGTTTGAAACTTGCAAATATAGTAGGGGTTGTTTAAAAACACACATAAAACTAGATTTAATTTTTTTTCCCCCTGGTTGAAAGTATTAATGCACTGGGTTTGAGATTCATAATGTTCTCCACAGTCCTTTGAATGTGTCATGTCTAGGCTGAATGTCAGATAACTTTTTTTAATTGATGTTTATTTATTTTGAATTATGTGTGAAGCATCTTCATGTTTCTCTGCTGTTCACCTGAACATGCTGTGGTGTAAGAACAGCTCTGCTTTGTTTAACCAGGTGGATTGCTTAGGTAAATTGGCCAAAGCTGGATTCAATTTCTGTATCTGATTAGGATTGCTTTCTGTCTGGAGAACAGCTTGTTGTTCTATCACAGCAAATGTAAAGCAGCTGCATATGCTCCTGGATGAAATCATGATTAGTTAAAAAGATTCTTAAAGACAGCTTTTGACTATGTAAGATTCCCAATTTAACTTCTCTATTTAGAGTCTGTGCAATGATCTGTGTCTTAAAATTGGTTTAATAATTATATTTGGACTCAATGCATTAAGTCTTTGAGGAACTAACGCAAGAAAACTACATTTTTTTTTTTTCCAAAATTGTTATCTATTTTGGAGAAAACTACTTTTTTTTTTTTTCTTTTCTCTTTTACGGAAAGTCAAAAATTTGTTCTTTGTCACATTCTTGCTGATATCTAGTAGCTTCCTGTATTTGGTGGAAGTGGAATCTTTCCTGTTCATGATGCTTTTAGCAGAGTGAGTTACCGTGTTTTTTAGGAAGCTTTATTACATTCAGAATTATGGAAAACGTGGCTTTTCTGTTCTTTTAATGTCTACTTGCAGACTGGCCTCTCTCTAAATGGTCTTTCTAGGGTTTAAGTAGGAGTTACATTGATGGCAGACTTTTACTGCAAGCCTAATTCTGTTTTCAAGTTGGTGGGAGAATTCCTGTCAAATTTCCTTGCTGAGGATTAAGGTTTATATGTTAGTTTAGCCTTCTGTAGCAAATGGGAGTGTTTTGACACTCTAGAATTTTTTACGGAGGTATAAACTATTATACTTGTCAAAGCTACCTGGGATTTTTAAAAACTGTACATACCAGTTCTTCAGTTTTCAAAAGCCATAGCATAGAACTGTCTCATATTAAGTAGAGGGGTAGGACAAAAAATTACCTAATGTTATATTCGCATTTCTTAAAATAGTTCCTTGGATAAAAATAATCTATTTTGAAAATGGATTTTTTTTTTTTATTTGGCCTAAGAAATATTCTTTTTTTATTTTATCTAGTAACATCGATTCTGAGAAATGGACAATGGCACTTGTCAAGTTTATGAAGATGAAATCCAGTCACTGGAAGAAGAAATTAAACTATTAGCTGAAATGTATGAAGATAGCCAACAGGAATCCACCTTTTTTTCTGAAGAGGAGATATTAATGTCAATGTATGGCTTTTTTTACATGTGTTTCTTTGTGAAAATTGTTTAGGATAAGCTTTTGTCTTTATGTTACGACTTCCCATATGTTGTTTTTACAGTGCTGATCTTGTTTAGGACGTGGGATATATATGGTAAAAAATCACAAATAATAAATTGTTTGTTTCTCTCAACTACCTTCCATTGGTAGTTTGTGGTGTTTGCTTGCCTTTTTTTTTTTTTTTTTTTTTTTAAAAGCATTACAGTCAGAGTGGTCAGAGCATGATATTGGGTATGTTACTGTGTGAGCCCTGCAAAACTGTTGACTACAAAGGCCATGTTTTCCATTATGCATGTTTACTTAAAAGGAAAAAAAAAGGGGGTTGGGGACATGTACAGGTGTGACTGGTTATATGCTAAAGTGCCATGTTAGGGCTTTTTATTTCCATTATTTAACTGATATTCTAGTAAATGTACACTCTGTAGGTAAAATAAGTCATTTAGATGAGTAAAGGCATCAAAGCTCATTTTTGCTGTAAGTTTCTCAAAATGGATACTGACATCTGAAGACTTACAATAAAAGCTGTGTCTACCTGGCAGTAAACATAAAGTATTTATGTAAGTTCGAATAGTTTCACTGTTCCTAGTAATATGATCCAACTGAAATTTGTCTCATGGAAAACCGATCTTGGTCTGAAAATCATCAGATCACATTACAAATGCCTTTTATTTAATGGTATTGCTGTACTGATGTGGCAAAACATGTTCTTATGTCTGGGTCTTCTGCCCTTTTGATTTTATTTATTTTTTTCTTTTTCAATTCTAGAAAATCATTCCAAGGAGAATTTCAGGGAGAATCTAAGGGACATGAATGTCCATCAGACCTGAAAGCTCAACTTGAAAGTCTAGAAAGAGATCTCTCATTTTTAATGAAATTTACTGGTTTTTGGTTCACAAGTCATTCCAAGAAAACGGTGGAAAAAAGTAAGCATTTTTGTGACCTTTACTCATGCTATATGGAGCATACCATTTCAGTTCATTACATTTGCAAATGCATGTTGTATTTCTACTTTCAATGTTAACAGAAGGACAATTACCTTGTAATACAGTAGAGTTTCTTCTTTACTGACAAAATAATTTTCAAGTAAATATAGTACTTTGCATAGTGGGAAAGACCACTGTGAAGTTAGTTGGGTTTTTTTAACATGTTTAACTACTTTATATGATGGATGGTGTCAGTTGGTACTTTAAATATGACTAATGGAAGAAATGCAATAATTGTTGAATGGAATTACAATCAAGTATTTTGTTAACTTTATTTTATAACAGCTAAAACCAGAACAGTGCGGAAGCACAGGTTATCAGGGAATTGCCATTCCCTGTCTTTTCAGTTGGAGTTCCAGCTTCTTGAAATGCAGGTAAGGATCAATGTATGTTTAAAAAGACAACAACCAAGCAAACAAACAGAACTTCAAATGGACAAATGTCAGTATTTCCTTTTCCAGCTGCAATCCTCAACTGGTATTTTGTTGTTTTGGTTGCCCGAGTCTCCTTAATCTAAGCCTCAGTAGGTTGTTTTCACTGTGTAACATCTGGACCCAACTTTTGAATTCCATGTGCATCCAAGCAAAATAATTCTGAAGGTCAGGTTCAACACTCGTTTATGAAATTCTTATAATAGAATTGCTTAGGTTGGAAAAGACCTTTAAGATCATCAAGTCCAATCCCAATTTGTAGTAATATTTTTGACATCAGGATATTTCCTTCTCAAAAAAACCTTGATTTTCAGCTCAGCTTTAAAAGTGTTTTTTAATTTGAATATAATTGGGCCTGATAGTATTAAAAATGCCTTGCTATGTAAAGATGTCCTTCATAATCTTAAGAGAAGCCATATAATGAATTTAGGAAATGGCTTTTTCGATAGTCATATGCGGATTGCATCATTTGAAACTACAGGAGTTCAGCTGAATGAGGTTATTCTGCAACCTCTTAAGTCCATGCATGACTTGAAACTTGTGGTCATAGTAATACTGTTTTACCATTCGCTTGTATAAAGCTGCATTTAGCTTTGAGCATGGAAATAGCCTGCATCAATCATGCAACTTGGTTAGATTGATGTTGTTTTCTTGCCTGTACGCTCCTGCAGAACGATGAAATCTTTTACTGTCAATGGAGCTCAGATGAGTAACTGCATGTTATGTATAGCTGCATTGGTGATGCTTATATCACTAGATGGCAGCACTTGTCTACGTAATGCCTAAAGCTTACTGCTTCAGCACTGATGAAATGCCCTAGAGTAAATGATACATAGAATACCCAGTGTATGTATTTAAAAAAACCTCCACACTTCAGTTGAAAAAACATAAATTTGAGTTAATTTTTTTCATTAATTTTTTAAATAAAAGTTCATGGCACCTGTAACTTGCAATTTAATATGCAATGCAGATGATGTATTGATTTACCTTAAGTTAATAAACTTTGAATTGCCAATATTTTATGTATTTGTATGGTGTGGGTTGTGGATGTGTTGTCAAAAATGGCAAATCAGTTAAGCAGACACAAATAAAGAATACAGGTTTTTAATTGTGCCATAATATACAGGTTTTGTTTTTTATTTTTGGTGTTACATACCCAAGTCAAGAAGTACACTTACTGTTCAAAACCAGACTGATTTCTGTTCCTTAACTCAGTTTTTGTGATTGTAAATGAACTTGAACATGCGTTTACTTAGATGTTAATGTGTTTTAGCCGTTGTATTAATAATAATGTAATGGTTTGGTTAAAGAGTTGTAAAATGACCATTGTGTACAGGTCTATATTTTAATTTTGTTAGAACTGTTTAAATCACAGATTTTGAGATAATTTATTATTTCAAAAATTCAAGCTTAAGGATTGTATTTTTAAGATATACAGTTGTGTAATTTATATGATTAAAGAATTATTCTCTTCCATTTCTTTATAATGAAAAAGCATATTCCATGGCTAGATTGTTAACAATTCAGGCTTTTTGCCTAGTTCTCCTTGGCTGTTTCTGTGGTGTAAAAGTAGTTGCATGTCATCTTAGTTTTGCCACAGACTTTGTACGCTGTGCAGGTCACCCTGTGGTGAAGTCAGTAGGTCTTCTGTGGATAGAGGAGTCTGCTTCTGCAGCTCTCAGGAAAGCTGTGACCAGGCCAGACTAAGTCCTGGAAACTTAGCTTTAACTTTTTTATGCCTTGCATATAAAAGTGGAGAAGCCTATTTTCTAAGATATGGCATTAACAATTGTATTCAAAATAACCTGTACTGAGACCAGCATGAGCAAGATAGTGTAAAGTTGCAACTAGTTTCACCCCTTGAGAAATAAAAGACAACAGCTGTTTTGGGGAAATGCTTAGAAGTAACAAATACATTGATATACAGCAGAAGATAAAGAATAACTTTTTTCATACTGTTAACTCTAGCAGTTTAATCTAGTAGTTAAATTACAATACAGTTAACTCAGCTCCACGGTACCTTGTCAAACCTGTTAATATACGGTAACAAATTGTTCTAATTATATCTAATTTGATCTTAAACAAAATGTTAAGTGTCATTCATGTTAAAAGGTGTATTCCAGATTACAGAGAGGGGTAAGCAGACGTGAGTTCACTCTGACTGGCTTTGAATGGTTGAGACTGTCTGTATTACTGTAGTGTTGGTCACTTGCACCTGACATATTCTGCACCTTGGCTGGCTCTTTAGTTTTGGCACAGCATCAGACTAGTGTATAATTTATATTCCCAAGCTGACTGGTGTTTTGCCAGCTTTGAGTGCAGCCAAAGAAGCTCCAGTTGGTTCACCATTGTGCATAGGTGGATGCCTACAAAGGTTAAAATGTGGATGAAGAAAACAGGTTAATGCAAAAGAACTGCTTGACTTATTTATTTTCCCCTCTTGCTGTCCTTGGGTATTAGGAGAGGACATGTATAATTACCTCAAAAATCTGCCAAAACAAGTCTAAACCACTTGAGAAAGCAAACATTCAAATAAGAGTTGCTTTCTTCAAGAGCTTTCCTTTTAAATCTTTTTATTTGACCCCAAGATGGCATTGTGGCATATGTTAGTAACCCACTTAGTGGAAATCCAGTTTCTTTAGAAGGCAGCATGTTAGCTTGTGACTACTAGCAGCTTCTCTACAACTCCATGCACATGTTGAACCTTTTGCTCTAAATTGAAAATTATTTTTTCTGATGTTACTTAATCCACTAAACTTTGTAGTGTCTTGGTTTGCCTTTTCCATCTTTACTGATGGCAGTGTTAGCAGTACTCCTGTCCAACCAGTACTAGGGATTGCTGTGGTAGGTGGGCATTTGACTCCAGCTTGTCTGTTTAGTGTCTTCTGTGTCACTGTTCACATTTGCTTGTAGTGACTGGGTATAAGAAAAATACAGTACAAAGTCTCCAATGTAAACTGAAGCATTTGTTATGGTATTCAGGCCACAAATTTAAGTGTTTACATTCAGTTATATCTAACCTATTACTCTGGTGTGTTCAAGAATGAGTAGAATAAAGAATTAAGTTATTTTGTGGCTTCATTTCTACTACATGATGTTCTTTTCTCTTTTTTTATAGGTTGTTAGATATTTTAATTTGGAAACATTTTATTTTTATTATCATGCACGTATCCCTGGGTAGCAATTATTATTGTAAAAAGGGACAAGAATCTGAAGCAAAACTATAGGCTTTAAGATGAAAAAAAACAAGGAAAACTAACAGGATTTTTTTTTTTTAAACTTAGGATAGCATTATTATTGTTTTCAGATAAAACCCTATATTTGAGTTTTCTGTTATATGTGGCAGCTAGGGGTTGGGTTGGAAAATGAGAAGAATCTTAAAGAAGTGGAAGTGACATGAAAGGAAGTAGATGAACCTCTTATTTATAAGTCTTTATTATACATATATATTCTCTATGCTGACTAGTTCAGGTATTATTCCAAAAGCCTTATTGTATGGATAATACTGATACTGTTGAAATGGGAAAAAAAATGTCCACGCATATGAGCTGTAATTTAAAAAATGCTATTTTAAAGTACTTGGCAACATTTGCATGTATTTTTGTCTATTTTATATGCAAATATATGTATTTTCTCCTCACTAGAGAAATTTATAAAATATCACATTATTGCTTCTCCAATCTAGAACAAAGAGAATGTGTCTGCTGTTATTACTGATCTCAGCATTGTAATGGAATCTGGAGAAGATTTAGATGTGAGCAAGTTTGTGTCAAGGTAAGGTGGAGTTTTTTGTTTCGGGGAAGTTATTGTATGGGCTATCTGATACTAAATGCAATACTGAGTTTTCATGTAAATTGCTAGCAGTCAGTTTCTTTGTTTGGTAATGTACTGTTAGCCCAACCTAAACACTTCCCATCCCTTGTCTGTATCCTTCTGGAGAGAAGGTGAAATGCGTATAATTTTTAAGACCTGAAAGGACCATTCTGAATTCATCTTAAACAGAAACAGGTTTTGGATTATAATGCGTTTTAGCTGCTTGAAATTGTTTAGTTCAGGGAAAGATGTAACAAGGTTTTCTCATCTATTGCATTTTAATTTATATAATCAACACATTAGCTGTTACTTAGATGTGTATGTGAGTTGCAGATGTGCAATGTGGGTGAGTAATGGCTAAAGGGTACATCCAGAACCCCTCTCTGGGGGTTTCTAATTCTCTGCTCACCATTCCATTTCTCTTCTTTGCATTGTGATTTTTTTCACTAATGTTTTAAAAACAAAAGAATATAGTTTAAAAACCTGGAACAGTGTATTTGTGCAGTTGTTTAAGAAAATGACATACTAAAACTTAAGCATATGACTGAATGCTACTTCTTGATTTTTCTGGAGGATGTTAACTTCTTGTACATAGGATGGATAATGATCAAATTATTTGCTAGCAAACTATTCTGAGAGCAAATTATTATTTATTATTGGGTCATTGACTTAAGTTTTGAGTTACTTCAGGCTTCATTAGTCTGTGCTGAGAGCTGAATTTTTCATTTAGAGGCTTTGGACTTTCCATATAAATCTGATAAAGTTAGTGGTAAAACTGAGAGTAGTTGACTGCTCTCAAGAAGCAGGATTTTAGAAGAGGAAATTACCCTGGTTGTATTCATGAGTATTTTCTGACAGCAGAAGTGTCTTGGAACTTAATAGCCATACTGGAAAGAAATGCCTTGAAGTAGTGGTAGACTTTATTTCATCCTGGCTTGAGCCCTGCTCTCTTGTCCCTGTCTAGTCACTGCCCTGGTCCTTTTCCACATTACACCAGTATTCATAAGTAAAAATAAATTTTCATGAATGCTCTAAGATGAATTAAGACTTTGCTGTCAATAAAGCAAGCAAAGCTCTTTCTCCTTAGCCTCGATTTGCATGTACCATCTGTTGTCCTTGTGTCAGTGTATATACTCTTGAAGCCATATGGCAAATAGGTTCAATGTAGTCATTTGGTTGAAAAAGTTATTTAGGGGGGACAACCCAAACTTGCTCCCCTTCCCCCCCACCCCCCCCGCCCCTTCACATTTCATTTTTTCTATTTGACTTGTCCTGCAATGTTTGTTGCTGATCTAATGTGGTAAACATGTGGCCAGAGTGGGGCTGATGTCTGTTCTGACAGCAACCCACTGTTAGATTGACTTAATCTGATTATGTGATCTCCCTTTATGGCTTGTTTTCTCAATCCCCTTGTTAAGCTAGTTCTCATTTCTTACTCTGAGTCCTAATCCCCTCCTTTCCTGTCCAGTTTCAGTCTTTTCCCAACTAGCCGTTGTTCTTCAGTCCACTAGCTGCTCTTAAATCTTGATTCCAACCTCTTACCTCCCTTCCCCTCTGTTCTTGACCAGCTAAGTCTGGTCTCCCTCTGTATTGTACATTCTTTTCAGCCTCCCTACCAGTTTCTGTTTCCTTTTGCCTCCTTGGCCCAGTCTTGCCAAATCCATTGTCTAGCTCTGTTCTGTTTTCTCTACTGGCCTGGATTTTTTCCTCCTCAGCTTTCTAATTTTTTTTGCTTCATTTTTTCATAATGCATGACAGAAAAAGGTCTTTAATAGCACCAGAGTTAAAAACTTGGCATTCACTTGTAATTCCCAAGCCCATCCTTGCTTTGGAAGAAAACAGAGGAATGCTAGAACACTTGAGCAACATCTTTTAAAAGAAGCAAAATTCAATGGTTTACTTTCAAGCGAGTACTGCTGCAATATATAATACCTATTTTTAAAAGATGTGTACTATTCCTTAAATATGTCGTGGCAATAAAGTATGTATGCAAATGGAATCATGATATTTAGTCTTCTATTTTTGGATTTTACTTGAGTCTCCTTTGTTGAGGACTGGAATATCTATGAAAAATCTTGTTGCCAGTCTTTTTTTTTTTTTTTTTTTTTTTGCTTTATATCCCAATCATTGTTGGGTTAGTTAACTATTGCACATATTACTTAGTCAAATAGGAGGAATTTTTAGACAGTTTGAAAACGGCTCCTACTTTTTACAAAGTAGTTAGAATTTAGAAGTTAAAGTGAAGGATTTATGAAATGTCTGTATTAAACACTGCATGGGCTAGGTATTTTGGAAGTGAGGGGAGGCATGAGTTCTTCCCACAGCTGTATCATTCTTTGGTTTTACATATTAATGCAAGAAGTCTTACATACTGCAGTGAGTTATTTTAAGAGAGGAAATCTATTTTAGCTAAAGGAGTGTATTAAAGGAGCCTTAAATACTTTTACAACAGTTAGGTTTCTTACATACTTTTGCAGATGTTATTTTGTAAAAGTAAAATGGTGTTTGGATGAAGGGCTTGTGAGTTTAACCTGATGCATAGTTACTCTCTGCCTGGATGTGCTTTTTGCTGGTTTTGGATGACTTCACTCATACATGGCTGTTGGCTTTGGAGATGGGTGTTTTCTGCTCTCAGAGGAAATTTTTTTTTGAAAATCTGGTGACATTTTGTAATGCTAAATTATTTTTTATAAAAAAAAGCTTAAATTTCAACATGCACTCTCTTAGTACCTTGTTATTTTATACCAAGCTTTCTTGGTATTTTAGTGTTTGTTGTAGTTGGCTTCAGCATTAGGAATTAGGCTAACTTAAGCTAATTAGGAATTCTTGTTTATGGGTAGTTTAAGTGCTATGAGACAGTTAAATGAAATGGTGCTCTTATGCAGTCTCTTTCTCCCTTGCCAATACAAAAAAGCATGTATATTACATATGTCTGTTCATGCCAACACAGATTGTCCCCCTTTCTAAACATTTAATCTAGTTTGCTGTCTTAAATTTAGCCAGTGCTATATCTGTGCATGAGAGAAGTATATACTCGGGTATAATTTGTAGATTAACTTCTACATTTGAAACTGGTTCTTTGAACTTGTTAGCCAAAACTATCTCTCTCTCTGCTCGGTGATCCAACCTCAAAGAATTTCATCTGCTTTATTGCCAAAGGATGAATCTGAGAGGAAAAAAAAAAAAAACAAACAACCAAACTAAAGGCATAATGCTAAAACAAGGTCACAAAGTTTGTGATAGTCTTTTAAATTGCATAAAGGTGGATACTTGTCAGAACTGCCAAGCTGTTTGAAAAGAATTTTAAGTATATAGTTTTGAAACAGTCTTGTGTTGCCCTCTTACATGTATGTAGATTTACAAAGCATACTGTAGTATGTGTAGAATCATTTTTGCTAGACAGTGAGATGTGGGCAGTCGTTACTAAGTCTTGATTTTTACTACAGTATGTGTAGATTTTTATATGTGCAGTTACGAGTTGTGGTTTAAAAAAGCTGTCCAGAACATAGAGCTAGTCAGCTATTGTAAATCAGTATGTGTCTACGTCCTTCCAGGGACTCAATTTTAGTGTTCTGCCAGCATTTTTTTCATCTTGGCCTGATTTTGTTGGCAGCTGTGACTACTGTGGTAACTTCCTTTAATGATGCTGTTCTTTCCAGGCTAGGATAAAACTTGTTTGGTTTTTCTTTTACATTTTCAATATCTGAATGAACTTCATGTCTTTTTTCCAGTTTATGTTTGTGTAACATGTTGAGGGTCGCTGTTCCTGGATGTTAAGTAAGCTGGATCTAAGGCAGGGTTCTCCATTGAATGGCTGAAGTGGCTTGGTAATACACTGTTGCAACTATTCTGTTGATGGCCTCAAGTTCCTGCTCTCAGCTGTTCTGAAAATCCAGAAAGAATAGCTACTCTCAAACAGCAAGGATGTTAAAAGTAAAATTTATATCTAGAATTTAGTTTCCCTGTAACTTTCTGAAATATTCCCAAATGTAAGTCGGGTATCTTCCTCAGTCAGGTTTCGTAAATTTGTAAAATCCTGTATTAGTAACTGAAATAAATCTTGGTGTTTTTAAAGCAGTGCTTGCCAGGTATGTTTTGACAACGGCTGTTTCATTTGACTGTGGCTTCGTATCAGTAATGACATGAAGCTGTTCACCCTTATGATTAAAGAATCGTATTCCTTCAGGTATTCTGACACTTAGCTTCTGTGGAATTTTGCGTTCTTTGCATTCTTGCTACATTTCTTTGGTTAAAAACTGCACACCCTTAATGAGTGTTTGTCCTCCCTCCCCCTGACGACACTGGATGGATGGTTGGCTATTTGGCAGTTTCTGTCATCTTAGATTATTTCCTTTCTTTTCTTGATCCTGATTCTTACATTAGTAGAAATTTGAAGAATAAACATTTTTTTCTGTTATATTTTTCTTAAAAACAAACTCCTCCAAGACAAACTCTTCTTCCTACCCAGCTCCCCTCCTATTTTCTGTAATCTGTCTTTAATACAGTTATCTCTCGTAACAGCAGGTGGACTGTCTATTTCCTCTCTTCCTTAGAGCTGAGAAGCTATGCATATGCTTGGATGGTTGCTGGCACTGTTGTTAACAATAAAGAGGACAAGGTCTTTTCAGATTTCTACAAACTCTCAGTTGTTGTGGCCTTTATCTGATGTGAATGGATCTCTTCGTTCAAATGGTTCGAGTCCTAACTGTTCTAAGGCAGATTTTTGCACATTACTGATTTCCAGTACCTTGGTTGCCTTTCTTCTATTGCCTGTCTTCCTGGGCTGTCTCAGAGTGAATGTAGTGGTGTACTTCTACAATAAATGTTTTGCTTGTATACATCGTAGTTGACATACAAAGTAACGCAGTTTTGCTAGGACAAAATAGTAAATGTATAATGAAAGTAAGCAACTTTAGTGCCAGTTACTGAAGTAGAAAAGCGTACCACTTATTTTTGCTAGCAAATTTCTTGTGTAAATCAAATTTCTTGACATAAAGGAATGTACCAGCCCCAGTGTTTGATGCATTGCCACTTCTCTTACAAGGTAGTAATGATTTTGCATGTAGACTGATGAAAAATAATGGTGACATCTCTCAGTCCAAGTTAGTGCGGTATGTTATTCATCAGTGTCAATCTGATATTTTGCTATCCTATTCAATAGGAGTAATCATCTCTGCATATCAAGAGCAGCTTTTATTTTCCAAACTGTGTGCCTTCTTCCCCATCTGCTAGAGTGGATAATTAGTCAGCCATGTAGCTTTCCTTGATTCTGTACTTTCTGCAGTGCTTGGAATTTCTTTGGAATTACTTCAGCAGTGATTTCACTCATTTTTTTTTTTTTTTTTAAATGTTTGTTGTTTCTTTGGGAGTGGAAGCTTCTGTTTGATTTTTTAGATACTGTGAATATTTAATTTTGAAATTATATTGAAGCTTAAATCATTTAACTTTTCTGTGTGAGAAACAAGTATATATAGGAAATAAACTTCTTTGTGTTCTACATGCAAAATCTGTTTCTATTACTTCTGTGTGTTGTGCTTGTATCTTTAACTTGACTTTAGTGCTAAAGTCCTGGAATTGTAATCTCTTGGGTTTAGCTGGCACTGTGTATTGTTGCCTCTGTTAACTATTGTCAATGGAGATTGAAAAAAATCTTATTCTACTAAGCATGGAATCATTGTATGTGAACATTTTCACTTGATGCTGTTCAATTTCTCTGAAACTGGCAAAGCCAAAACTGTAGGAACTTTTCTTTATTTCTCTTATGCTTTGTCTCTTGTATTGAAAATTCCTCAGAAATGACAAAGTAAAATGACTACTGCTGACCTTTCTCTTTTCAGAGGCACTATGGATGAAAAACTAGTATTTGCAATAACATTGCAATTGAATGATTTCCTTGCCAGAATAGTACCGGTGCATTAGTCTCATGATATAGGCTGTAAACTTTCCAAACCCATACTGGCTAAGTGCAATTCCAGCAAAGGTGTTTCTGCACATCTCTTTGCAGGACATAGGTTCCAAGACAGTTTATCAGTGCGAGTGTAGGATCATTTGTATGAATGAAGCCATAATGTATCCATGTGTAGCTGAACTGCTAAATCATGAGGGAGCCCCAAACTGTGGAAATACTGGGGGGCGTTCTGCAAGAACCTGCTCAGCTCCATCCAGGCGTGGTAATTTCTGCTTACAATGGGCTTAGCACTAAGAGCTCTGCACTCTACTTCTCAGTTACAGATTTATCAGCATGTCTCTCCCTTCTCCTGCCCCACTCCCTAATTATTGAGAATGTCACCATCTTTCTTAGTAGCAGATAAATCAAGATTTAATTGTATATCAAAAGTTTTGGTTTAGATGCCATGTATGATCTAATGAACAGGCCTTCTTGCTTACCAAAGATTCAAGGTTAATCTTGAAAAGCTGGATGTCATGTGGGCAGAGGCAGAGAACGTGTCATGCAAAGATTTAGTTGAATAGGACAAAGATCTTGGGAATATTCAAAGCCTAGCGATGCTATCTGGTAAATCTTAGCAGTTTTGCAGGAGAAAGTTTTACTGTGCAAGATCTTGGAATTTATTTAGAAAACAAGAGCATTAGATGAACAAGCAGAAAGTCAAACTAAGATTTTACAGGCGACTACTTTATCAGTTACCATGTTTTACATATAAGACTAACTTTACTGCTGCTTACCTTCCTGAGGAGTTGAAAACAATGGTTTATAAATTAATTCTTCATATTTTTTTTTTCAATAGCTACACTACAGCTTTTTTCCTGTCATAATTGTTTTGGTGATTTTTGGCTTCAAATTTGAACAATACTAATCACAAATTCTTTAAGGAAAAAGTACAAATTTTAGGCTATAGAATTGGTATGTCCAACAAGTACTGTTTACATTAAACAATGTATTTTTCTTTTCTAGCACGGAAGAACATGGAGGTCTTTTAACGTTTTTCAGAAGCCTTTTATCTTATGCTGAGTGGTATGAACATCGTAGATGCACCTTCCAACACTTCAAGGTAAGGTCTCTCAAGCCTTTATATATCAGTATTATAGTTAGGTCTTTAAGTAGTTCATTAAGACAGAGCAATGGAGGTGAAATTAGCACTCTTCAGTGGAGTTAGGTGAATCTTAATTTTGTACGTTGTGGAGAAGAGAATATTAGCTTAAGATTTTTGTGTTGTGTTCAAGGGGCAATGCCCTTGATGGATATTTGTCTTGATTTTTACCATGCTATTGCTGCATTCCTCATATGTGGGGGAAAATAAGAATATCTGTGCCTTTTTGTGGGGGAGTAAGACAGTTTTTCCATTGGTATTACATTTCATTTTGAACAAAAAAAAAGGCAAAAGAAAAAATAAAAAGAAAACAACACTTGTAGTCTTTGGCATTTAAATGTTAGTTCTGAAGGACTGGATCTGTCGCTTGAAAATGTGGCAGCATGCGTTTGGATGACAGCACTTCCAGTTCTGAAATGTTTTGCTTGAATGGGAAATAAACTTGTTCCTCTCTCTGATCTGGAACATAGTATTTGAACTTAGTTTTAAATTACTGTTATTTGGCTTGTTTGCTTTGTCTTTGTACTGGTTTTAGGATAAACAACTATTCCTTGGCGTAAAAATACTGTAGTCTCATAGACACAGAACATCTTCTATGATGATTAATGTTAGAGAAGGATGTTTAGATGCTTAATTCTGTGGGTTTTTTAGTTCAGTTTTATTTAGCTCAAGCACTTACTGTCTTTAAACTCAGCATCATCTTTGCTTTTCAACTGTCCTATGAAGTGGGAACTGCTTTGTTTCCTATTTTTTTGTCTTTTAGGCCTTTGGGTTCTATGCTAGATTGATCAATTTCTATTATCAATCAACCAGATTAAAGAAAAAAGTACTGATTTCTGATAATGTTAAAAACAAAACTAAAACCCAACCAACCCTGTCCTCAGCTACGCAGTAAACTTTCTAATCCTGCTTGTTGTCATATAAGGACTTTTCTTTAATCAATCCATAGAGACGTTAGAGCACCAAGGGCTTTATGGTGTGGGTTTTTTGATGGGTTTTTTTCCAACTTCGCTTGATGTTTTCTGATCCCTAGATGAGCCTCATGACAGCAGTCACTGTGGTTCCTGGGACAGTGATTCAGTGAACTGTTATAAATATTTCTCATTTTAAAATTCAGTACAAAAGTGCAAGAATAGAAAGGAGAGGTGATTTTTAAATTGTTGTGTGTATCTTAAGCAATTTTTAAAAGTATTTGTTCAGGCATTGAGTGTAAACAATGAAGGGATATATTCATTGTTGAAAAACATGTGAAGAGAAATTCACTGAAGACGTATCACAAGTTTGTCGACATAAAAAATATTCTTTCTAAAGGTATTTTTCTTTCCATGGACAAAGATGCTGTTGAAAAAGGCAAACCAATTTGGGAGAATTCTTATCAAATATGACTGACTATGGACTTATGAAGAGTTTTTTAGGCCTTCTTATTTCTGCTAGCATTAGTAATAATTTCATATATAAATAGAAGACTTTCTGAGGTGAGAGAATTAATAAAGGGTTCAAAGATCAAATCTGACAATTCAAATAACCAGATTGCTAAGGAGAGTGTGTATTTGTAACTTAATATTTCTGTAGCAATTTCTGTGAAAGCAACCAGAAATACGCTTTTAACATTTGCATAAAACAAGTGAAGAGTCTTATCCTGTTAGTATTCACACTCGGACAACATTAAAAAATGAGTCTGTAAGTTTTGTTGTATTTTTTCCTACCTGCTTGCTAGGCCTCAAGTATATAGGCAGGTAACTGTACACAGCATTGAAGAGAAGCCTCTCTGAGGTGGGGTTCTGTGTTTTTAGCTTTTTCTATTATTTTGTTATTTAAAAGATAATTACCCAGGCTGTGAAGTAGAAATAGACAGCATTTCTAATAGTTTTCTCACAGTGTAGTGTAAAAACAGGAAAGGTAGGTTATTTTTTCTTTTCTGATAGTTTTGGTACTTGGGAAGAAAGGAATAATATAGAAGTGATTGAATACTTCAAATAATAGTGAATGTTTGAGATTAATGACAATCGGAAGTTTCAAGGAAAGTTGGACAGCACTGTATTTCTAAAAAATTGACAGTCACAAATGGCAGTTTTGTAAGGAGAGTTTCCCCTGTTAACAAGAGTAATCATGGGATGGATAACTCCAATTAAGCAATTTAAAATATACATTAATCTAGGAAAGCGGGCTTTCCTAGAAAGCAGGGGCAGGTTTAGGTTGGCATGAGTAGATCAATGTTCAGTTGTAAGCATTTTGTGCTCTGCATTATAGACTCCTTGGCATTGCACTTAAGCAGTTGTAGTTTTTTACTGGAACAGGTTAGTCTACAGCTTGCATGCTTCACACACACATGCGCGCACTCAAGAGTTGAGCATACTGTTACTACGCTCTGCTGCTGCTGTATTGAAAAAAAAATCTACAAGGTAGTGTTTTGAATAGCTTTTGAAGGGGTGAGTGAAGTGTCCCACAGGTCAATGTATGGCATTACTTGTATGGCAGGTCTTACTGTATTCTCATGATAAATACTATGTCTGCAAAATGGATTTACACCTGCAAATAATTTTCTGATCCAGACACCCTCTTAGTCTGCTATGAGGCTGAACAGCTGAAGCACGTTGGGATCGCTGGAAGAGCAGATTGTTGAAGCCAATACTGATAAACAAGAAAAAATTCAAGTTTTATTGGAAATACAGAACAAAAATGAGTGATAGGAAAAAAATAGAATGGTGTACATTCAGCTTGATATTAGTACTAGTCACACAAATAGAAGGAAAAAAATCCTACGTACTGAAGCCCTTCTCACTTAATGTTTTGATGAGTTAACTTGCTATGAATGGGGAAAGTAAATTAAAACATATCACATAATTTATTGCCTGCATGAGGCTTTCAGAAGGTACCAGTTGTCTGTTTTGGTTTGCTCACAAAATATTAAGAGCATTAATTAGTGTTACTGTTGATATTTAGTACTCTTTCAAAAATATGTACAACATTTTAATGTATAATTAATAATGTGGTAGCGGTTAGACTTTAAAGTGTTTAGGTGTGTGTATATATTACATAAATGTGCATATAGTTGTGTTATACACATAATTGTTTTCATAGGGAGAGTTTTGTTGATATTTACTGATCCTATTAATACTGGAAAGAGCTTTTTTTAGTAGTAATGATCTGTGGTGAGAATAAGATCAGAGGCCGCTGCTTATGTAACATTACTACACTTACACTTCTGGCTGTGTTTTCTCTGCCTTAGGCATTTATCAGAAGAGGAATGAGAGAATTAGTGACTTTTATTTTTTTCCTAGCGTAAATTTGGCTTGAAGTTGGAATGCTTTGGGATTACTTTTTACCTTGCTGAAAACTTGGAAACATACAGCTTTATGACTTACATGGGAAAATGAAAACCAAGTATTATTCTCACTGTCAGACTTGGTTTTGTTCTCAGTTGTGTTAGGACAATGGAATTTCTTTCTTGTTATACCACATAAGTTAAAATGGAAAATATTGGGGATTGCTAAGTCTTTCTTGGGTGAAGGGTTCAGGGCAAAAATATTTTTGTCCTGCATTTCATAATTGCATCCTCTTTCCAGAAAGATGAGCCCACAGTTGATGCTTGACACAGTCACTTAGACAGTGACTAGAAGTCACTTAGGTCTCAAAACGCGTAGTGGCAGAGCATCAGTATGTTCAGATTTAAGTGTGTACTTAATTCCCTGTAGCACAAACACTAACAAGTCAAGGCTTAGCTAATAAGATAGACAAAACTAATAAAGAATATCTTGTAAAATCAGTATTCTAGATGTAGTGATACATCATCATGCATTTGATGCTTAACTATTTCTACAAATTAGGAATCTATACTAGCTTCAAAATTAGTACAAGGTTGATCTGGTAATAGTAACTAGCACACTTCAGGCATTCATTTGTCTGAAGAGTTTATGCCTGTGGTAGGTATTTGAGGGGAGAAACTGAAAATGGTATGTCAGAAATGTACAGTTGTGTAATTAAAAATATTGTGTCCTGAATAAGTCCTGTCTAGTTTTAGGTGAACTGACGGTTGAGGCCTGCACATATCAGTTTGTGGTTTTAATACGCTGCATAGTTCACAGTAGTTGAGTGAAATGATGCTAGTTTAATTTTCTGGAAATTAACTCTATTTTTGGATTAATGGTAGAATCAACTTTTCTTTTTAATTTAAAGATCTGATTTGATTTTTCCCTAATGAGTGAAAGTATTGTTTTAGAAGAGTACTTCTGTTTCTTTGAGCTGACACCTAGCTGAAATCTTACATATTTACAGACAAAAATACTAATTCAGCTTTGCTGTTAATTACACTTATCACATTTCCTTGTTCCACTGCTTTTTCTTAACAAGGCTTGGTCTACATCATCTGTTAATAGCAAAGATACTTGGAGTTGTACTGTGCTGTACTTTGACCATTGTATTAAAATGGGAAGCTGGTGTTGCAGAAATTACTCTTGTGAGTACAGCTGAGCAAAATTTATATATTTCATTTAAAAATACCTTGTGTAAAAGTAAAACGCATATATATATATATGCACACACACTCTTAGATTATTTTGAAAGCAAAATAGTAGGAGGAGATGTAACACATCTTTGAAAAGTTCCACTTGCTACGCTGCTTGCTAATCCTAAATAGGCATTACTCTCATTTTCCACAAAACACGTTCTTAAGGAAGCTTTAGTAAGTTAAGCTTTGAGAAGTTCTATTCCTAAACATGACTTTCTTTTGTATGTAACTTCATTCAGTACGCTTCTGAAGGTCAAGTGAAAAAGTTTCATTTCACTTAAAGAAGTGGGATTGGAATTAAGATCTATTTTTCCTCTGTGGCTTGCTCAAACAATGTTTTGTGTTTATTTGAAAGTAAAATGTAGTAGTTGTTCTAGGTACAGGTAAAGAATGTGGAGAAGCAGTTACCTATGTGATTTTTACCTACACATAAAGAATATGTGGTGAAATAAAAGTTGAGAAGGTGTGTGTGCATATATGTATTTTTACACTTTCATTAACAGAAAAGGTTCTGAAAGCGTGGGTGACATTGTAACTACTCTAAATAAAGTGGCTGTTTTGAAATAGTTATCGCAAAGGAGAACCACATTTCAACATAGTAAAAATTTCTGGGTAAGCAGGGAAAATGGCATTAGTAAGGGACAGGATATAAATGTGTAAACAGAGTAAAAAGAACGTTTGCCTGTTACCATGTTTCAGTTTTGGCATGTATAATTACACAAGTAGTGGCTAGTAGTATGTTCCTACAGGCAGTGTTCTCAAGCAGGAAAAAGCATTAACATGCTTTGCCAAGAGGATCGGATTGCCTTCCATCCTTATCTCATCCATATGTGTGCGGATGTAACGTGTGTTATTAGATTTGCAGAATGTGTCATCGGTGACTGTAGTAATATTGTTGTACTGCAAAACAAAACAATTTTTTATAAATAAACACACACACATATATTCACATGCCCATATATGTTGAAGAATTTTCAACCTTTAATTTTATTCCTCTTGCCCTCCCATTTAATTGTCATTGGGATTGATTTGTGTGTACTATAGATACGTAGGAATTGAGTCTCTTCAAACCAATCAATGAGCTGATAAGCAGTTTGAGGTTGTTATTGATGTTTGAAATGTATTGTTGATAAAAGATTATTGCTTATTTTTACCACTTCCTATCCTTGATGTACAGAAACTAATGAGAAATTCTTGCACAGTAAATAGCTAACAACCAACATCTGAACACCAAATGGTTGTGGCCATTCAGATTAGAGGTAAATTGTTTTATCTGGAGGAGCATTAGACAACTGTAGCACAACTACAGTGTGACCTGTTTTAAAAGACAGTGGGTTTGGTTTGAAATCTGTAACTAATTAGGCTATTGGTAATAGAATGTTAAGGGAATACTTTAAAAATACCTGCAGATGAAGAATACGCAGACTTTCCGGTAAGTTAAGGGGAACAGATTCCAGTGCGTTATGTCCTAAGTAGAGGTAGGCCAAATTTGTCAGCTTCTAATAGAAAGAAAGAGGGATTATTAATGCTAATACTACTTACTTGAGGTTAAATAACTTGTGCCTGTTGCAAGATATCAGTATTTTTTTCTGATCACATAGAAAGCCTGTAAAGTGCCCAACATGAAATACTCTTTTGCTGTGAATGTTGAATTCTATTGTATCCAGAAACTCATACAACAGGCCGATGTTTTGCAAATTTCAGTGTTAGTTTATTGATTATAAAACTTGAGACTGCTATAAAGCTATATCCTTGTTTGTTAGTATTTATGTGGTCCTCAGGACTGTATTTGAGCCATCCTTTTTTGAATTGAGTGTTTCTTTGCATGCAAGAGAAAGAAAGTAGATAAGATATTTCATAGAATTTTTTTTATATGAATGACATGAGAGTGAGTGCACAAAGGACTGTTATTCCAAAGTGCCTTCAAAACAAAAGCTGGAAAGCTTCTTCATTGTAGTTTTTCTTAGATTACAAAAATACGGGAAAAAGTCATTTGGTGGTACACTGGATAGTCTCGTTACTAATTTTATTTACTTTGGCTTTCTAAATTACTGTCTTTTACTTACCTTGAAAGCATTTGCTTTGATTCCTCTGCTCTTGATTCTATTTTGGTTTGCATTAAATGTTGTTAGTTTGGGAGGTAGAACAGGAAGTTTTAGAAGTCGATTTTCAGCAAGAGAAAGTTCTTCCAATAACAAAAGCTTTGAAAAGGCTCCATCTTCTATTTCTTCTATCCTATTTCCACTAAAATCAATTCTTCTCAAGGTAGCTTTACACAAAAGGAATTAAAATATAAATATTGAATTTATAATTAAGTGATGTGAAACATGTATGGTTGTGCATATTAAATGTTACACTGTTGGCTGCACCATTCTAATTGTGATCTACAAATGTAAATACTGATAAAAATCCAGATTTGGCTTTCCTCATGATCTTAAATTAAAAAAAAAAGAAAAATACTTTGGATCCTTCCTTTTTCTTAGAGACAGCATGATTTCAGATATTCATAGAATTTGTCATGTTGCAGAGTTAAGATAGCTGGGAGAGATGTCCCTGGAGCATTTGAAGGAAGAATAACACCTGGTTGCTTAAGACTGGCTGAGATGCAGGGTTAAATTTTATTTTTAGCAAACTGCTCTTTCTCTGATTGTGTGGGAATAAAGATGGATGTGGAGGCCAAAATGGGTTGGAGATTAGGAAAAATTTTTTCAATGAAAGGGTTGTCAAGCACTGAGACGGGCTGCCCAGGGAAGGGGTTGAGTCCCCATCACTGGAGGTATTTAAAAGACGGATGGATGAGGTGCTTAGGGACATGGTTTAGTGATGGGATGGCAGGGTTAGGTTAATGGTTGGACTTGATCTTAAAGGTCTTTTTCAACCTAAACAATTCTTTGATTCCATATTGCCATCAGGCTTCCAGTTCTAATACAGGCATTGCATTAAATAAGTAATACACATAATGAAATCTAGCAATGTATAGAATACATCTTATTTTGTTAGTCTTGGCATACTCTTAAGGGACAGCAACTTCAAATATACTACCGGGTAAATGGAAATTAAAATTTGAACATTACTTACTGATGTCAGCAAAATCTGAGACTGCTATCCTTTTTATTTTGTTAAACCGTGCATAAAGGTATGCTGTTTCCTTTGGCAGTGGGGGTACAGCTTCGATGTCTATTTCCTCGCAGTACACTGATCCGCTTAAACACACACAGAGCAGACAAGTAGGTAAATCTGAAAGCAAATTATTTTGAGTAGACAGTTAGAAGTTTTTCAACTAACTTAAGCTTGAATATTCAAAATAGGATTTTTTCTAGTATCTCTTTAAGGCTTCACATCATTAGATTTTTTTAAAAAAAATTCTATCCACATCCAGTTCTGAAAAGATTTAATATTCTGAACTTTGAGTTTTGTATTCTTTTTATTGTGCATAATTTCCCCGTGTAAATTCTCTGTTTTTATCTGATCATGTCTTGAAATGCTATTAATCAATCTTAATTCAGTTTCATTCTTTAATTGGCTTAGAGTGTTGTGGCTATGGCAACTGCAACTCTGTGGCCATGTTGAATGTAATCTCTAGAACCGTTCTTCTGAAAAGAGAAACCCATGCTGGAGGTGCATCTGGCAGCGCATGTGTTCGATACTGCAATTGCACTGGAACATTTCTGGCAGGGTCAGGTCTACTCTGTGTTACCCCTAGCTACTATTTTGTCTAATCCTTTTTATAAAAACTCCAGCAATGATGGTCATATTGATGATCATATTGATCAATGATTGCTTTAGGCAAGCTGTTCCTGTTTTTTGCTGAGTTGTTTTTATAGCTGTTATTTTAAGTAGTGAGAGAAGCTCTGTATCTTTTAAAATGCAGTTTAAGCCCATTATGGCTTGTCCTGTTCCTCATAGATATTAGTAGAGTCATTAATCCTGTATGACAGGAATATTAAAATACACATAACTAATAAGTCTTTCAATCCTGTTTCCTCACCACTGCTATCTGCTCTGCTGTGTTTTCTGTATTGCAGGATTTTTGTTTAGCTTCCAAACTGGACTGTAGTAGAGAGTACTAGCATCATATTGCTAGGTAGTTTGTTATCCTACATAGCAAAATAGGATCTTCTGCAACCAGTGAGAGTTACAGAAGTAGCCAGTTGATACTGGGAAGCCAACCCAGTATGTATAATGTGAGTAGTTCTTTTTTTTTTTTTTTTCTTACAGAAGTACTGCAGAGAATGGAATAGAGATTTTGAGCTTTAGCTTTGTGAATATTACCATCTGTTAGACTTCAGACTTCTGCCCCATTTGCCTTTTTTGCTGTCGTGAGCTAGAGTGTACGAAACAGAAAATGATTGTAAAACAATGTTGTTGCTGTTTAAAAGGCAACAGTTTTAATGCTTGTCTGTGGCTAGAAGCTCTGGTGTTCTTACACATTTGTTCCGGTTTTGATGGGGGCTTGTTGATAGATGCTGTTTGGCAATAATTAACCTCGATTAATACTTTGGTGGAGATTGATGCTCCAGTGGTCTTGCTGAATCATCAATTGGTTTTGCAAGTTTAGATCATGATACACCTGAAACGCGTATCTCTTTCAATGCTCTGTTTGGCAGACATAGCTCCTTTCACATTTAGAAATCATTGTGGCTTGTTAGGAGGAAACTGGACAATACACCTGAGAGCCTGTAGGAAACTTAGGCTAGTGAAGAATGTTCCTGATGTAGTTTAACCATTGACTTCCTTGATCATCAAATGTAAACTGTAAGAGTAGCCAGTTCTTTGAAGAAATCTATTTAAGTAATTTAAGCACATAATATTTCATCATTACTTGGTTAAACTGTGGAACTTATTGGGGTGTGTATTTTGTTTTTCTTGATTGTCTTGCCTAACTTATTTAACTTGGATACATCTCTATAGCAAATATGACTGGGTTAGTCTGTAGAGATTCTTATAAGCTGTGCTCTGTGTATTCAGTTTTCCTGAGGATTCTTTAAATTTTTTTCTGCCTGCTCCATCAGAAGTTAGAAGACTTTCCACAGAAGATATGAAAGATATTAATAAATGAAAAGATTAATTCTATATCCCTTGTCACCCATTACATATTAAATTTTCATATTACAATATGTTCTTTTGAAGAGCTTAAATGCTACAGTATTCATATCAGTTAACTTACTTGTATCCTTTGTTGGTGGTACATTGTGTTCGCTTTCATCCCCTTGCAGTCTTAGGGAAGTGTCAAGAGAAACATTTGTTCCATCCTTTGTGTTGAGAGCAAATGTTATTTTAAAAAACAAACAGGAAACAAAAAACCAGAGTATTACAAGGATCTGAAATAGCAGGTCTTTTAAAAATGAGCTTCCTACAACAAACCTTCTTATGACACTTAATTTTTAAAATACCCTTACATGCTGGATGGCTAATGTGATATATTATCCTTTTTGTAGATGAGCTCTTTACTTTGAAAGGCAAGAAGGGAAGGTGGTGCTGCTAGTGTTCTTTAGAAAAGAACAGTAGACACAAAATAAAAATAGAGAGAAAATACAGACTTGTGTGGTGTGGAAGGAATACATAAGCAATGGGTATCTAAAAAAACCTGGAGTTCTAGAGATAGATTTTGCATGTCATGCAAAACTTGATAGGATTCTTGTGAATGTAAGTTGTATTTTTTATTTTATCCAAATAATCTCAGTAAAATAACATTTACTTGTATTTAAGTTTAGTCAGAATTCCCTGTTGAGGTAGTCATTGCATCTTTTCAATTGCAAGGCAACTTAGTTTAGAAACATGTTCCTTTCAAGTATTGGCAGAAATTGAGCAATTCATTTCCATTAGCTGTACCCAAGTCTGTTTTAACACCTGGGCTGCTAACATAAAGGGCCTTCTGTGGTGCAGGAAATGATAGTCAAGTTTTCATTGAATACCGTAGGAAATTTAGAGAATTACATACTATTTCTAGAATTATAGTATACATACAGTGGGTTATGCTATGATTTGCATGTATTAAAGTAAAGGGGATTTTTAGGTTGACTGTGGCAATTGTGCTTGACTAGCATAATTTGTTGTCTTTTTTGATGGGGAATAGCTGTAGAACAGAGTAAGACAATAAGCTTCTTGGTCTGCGCTGCTATTGAAGACACATGGGGAAAAGTATGTTATCGGGTATGGAAGATGTTTTTCTTTAGATGTGCTTAAGGATTAGGCCCTGGCAGAAGTACGGTCCCCAGTTGAAGAGAGCTTCTTACACACTGCCAGTGCTCACAAGTGAACAGAATTTTTTTATTATTTTATTTTTTTAATTCTTTCCCACTTGCCCCCATTCAGGCATGTAGCACATAGATAGTTCATCTACTAGAACAATGTGAAGGTAACACTATCTGTCAAGTTACTATTGAAACTAATTTTGTTTTATTTAGTATTTGGTTGCTTGCATATATTTTACTGCGGGGAAGTCTTGCGTTCTGCAAAACAAAACTCAAGCTTGTCAAAAGTCTGAGAAACAAATTATCTTGGCCAGCCTCTCTCATTTTGACCCCTCTTTTAGCCTGTGAGTCATCTATCCCTTGGCTCTTTCCTGCGTCTGTCTATGGCTCTTTATTGCCTGCAGTTTTTGTGTAAAGTCTGGGGTAGGTTGGTTTGTTCTGGTAAGGCTTTTATACCTGAGTTAGAATGCTGGTGACAGTTTAGCAGTTGTAGCATGAAACTTCTGTGTAGGATAAGAACTTTTGCAGTGTTGGGTATGGAGAAGCTGGAGGGTGTGAGCTGAACAGTTAGACTCAAATGAGCAGCAAATCTTACAGAAGGTTTCTGCAAAAATGTTTAGCCTGCATAGATACGTTGATTAGGCATGTGAAGACAGGGTCCTTGACTTAGGTACCCTTGCCAGTAGAGACTTTTGTGTAGATGGATTTAAAATAGAACAACTGCAGTTCTGTTGTAGCATGTTTGGCTCATAAGGGACTTTTTTAACATGCTTGTAGGAAAACCATGTTTGCTGACATAGCATATCTGTACCAGGTATAGATTTCTAGTACAGTATCCTACTGGAGGTGTGATTTATGAAAAAGTATGTGTGTGAGTTCTTTGCAGAATGCAGTGTGCAACTAATTTATGCAAGTGGGAAATGTCAACAAAACCCAAAACTGATTATTTGCAGAATGCGGTTAAATCCACAAAATTAAACAACAGATTCTCCCCCCAAGCAATATATTGGAGATATTTCCCAGTCAGCTATAAAAATTCCTAACCATGGAATATCAGTGCAGAAGACTGTTTGGATTATAATCACAGAAAGTTCATTACTTGCATATGTAGGGAATGCACTGAAGGAATATTGGCCTCCTTACATACTTAAATTGCACCTGCCTCTTGCACTTTATTCCACAGACATGAGTTACATACAAAACCACATTAACATTCATCTTTATTACACCAAAGGTCTATAAAACTGATAGTTTATATTCAATGGACTGAATTAGTCCAGATATGAGATGGTCTCTAATTGGATGGCTCTGTTCTGCTGTGGCAATTAAGATTTCCTGGTTTTAAGCTTCTAATATTTTCATTCTGGACTGGGGTGGCTGTGGTTTCAAATAATAATCATTGTAATAAATTTTGCTTGGCTGAACTTTTCCTTAGTAGTAGACAAAGGTTTGCTTCATTCTTTTGACTGCTAACACAAATAGATTTTTTTTTTTTTTCCCCCTGGTGTTTTCACTAAAAATTTTTTTTCTAACTGTGTGTTCAAGCAGACAGTAAAGAGTTAAATTTGTCATGCAAGATAGACAGATTTCTGACTGGGCATGTTTGAGGAAATTGTTGGCATGTATTTCACTTACAGTTAACACTTGAAATATTCTGGGAGCTAGAATTTGTGGAGTAAATGAATAGAAGATTTGTTTGCACATCCTATGGTTTAAATTGGGAACACTGGAACTTGTATAGATGTATTTGTTGCACATAAGGAACTAATTTATTATTTTGCAATGAAAACATGTAATTGGAGAACTGACCTGATGGAAATAATGACCGACTGCATTCCTAGAATTATCCTAAGCAGAACTGTTGGCCTTTAGAAGACCTCTAGTTTATAGCACTGCCAGTATGGACTTTGATTAGTCTGTGGCATATCCGTTGGCAACGTGTCCTTGTAGGTATACTCCTTATTGTTCTTTTTACTGAAACCTTAGTGTCTTCTTATTAGGATGATTTTAGTAACGAATGTCATCTGATGCTGTGCCTAACTACTTAATGTTAATGTTTTTAGTATTTTTTTAAAAAACTTACTCAGTTGTGAGTGGATAGCAACCTACTAGTTAAGAATTAGTTAACAGTTGGGAAAATATTAAAAAGGCATACAGAAGTGTTTTTTCTGTATACGTGCTGCAACTTTTTACTTATACTAATTATCTTTCGCTGTCATCTTTTTTCTTGTTTATCAGACTAAGTTGTTATAACAAGCGCAGTTAATATTAATGAAAACTCTCTTGAATGTATTAATACTTGGTCGTTACTGCTTTGTTTGAATATGTGGTATTTTTCTTGGCAACTAGTATTGGGGCGATCATTGTTAGTTTTTCTTCCGTCTGCCTGATCAATGTTGTATCTTGATGTGTATTGTTTAGGTCCTGGCAGAGGCAGTCTGAACAGAGGTGTGAGGTTTTTAGCTGTCCCTGTCAGCTGAGGCTGTTGCACTTCATTTAACTCTCCTCTGGTTTTGTGTCTTCTGCTTAAGTGTTTAAATTAAAAGGCATGGATGTGGAGCACATAGGGAAAAAAAGTTCAGAATTGACCGTTTGGGGGTGCTGGTGAGTGCCATGAGGTATAGTCTTTATTGCTACCTTTAAGACTGTCAAAGTGTTAATGTAGGTGACTACCGCAGGACTGGACGTTCCCTGGTAGTTCAGGACTGCTAAACTGTTGAGGTGCAAAAAACCCCAAACAACCCACCCCTGAAAAACCAAGGCAAAAATCTTGATAGCTTGGTAAGTCAAGAGAGAAATTGTGATATATGCTGGCAGGTTGTGTCCAATAAAAAGTACCGTTTCAAGTATTACTTTAATATTAAAAAAAATCCTAAATAAAATCACTCCCCTTTTTTTTTTTTAAACAAACTTACTGTCTTAATACAATGTTACTCAAACTATTGAGCTAGTATGCTAGTATATCCTGTTCTTGAAACTCTTATAATAGTAGGCACGTAACTACAGCTTCGGTCTTATTTGTGAAAGCCTGTCTTTTTGTGGGTTTCTCAAACTGTAGCATGGGTAGTATTTTTGTGGTTTTAATTTGTGCCTTTCACTATGTCTGAAACACAGTTGTACGTTTCACTATTATAAGACTTTTTCATAAAACTTGCATACATGCATGTAACACCTTATTCATATAATGCTTAGCAGTTAAAAATATTAAACTGATAATATAAATAAAATACCTTTCTTATATCCTTGGATTGCATTTCATAATCTTGTTGCATCAGGCTTCCCATGGTAACATCTGTATCATACTCATAAAACTGGAGTGATTCTTGCTGTATAGGTGGTGCTGAATTTACCAAAGGTACAAACACAAACAAAAAAAAAGTAGTCTGCAAAGGCTTCATTCTTGCATGGAACAATGTATCTGGCTTTCAGTGAGCTGGTGGAGATCTGCTCATGTGTGACTATGGAGAATACTTCCTTTGTGACTGGAAATGAAAATGCAATCCGTCAAAACAATATTTAAAGCCTAGAGGACTAGTTGGCAGGGGTTTCTAACGCATAAGGAAAATGGAACAACTTTTAACTCTTGATATCCTTTAATTAGACTCCAGCATTATCACAACTCTTCTTAACAGGAAAAGAAACTGTGAAATAATAAACAATGTTTTCCAACTAATAAGGAAAATATTATCTTACTTGCATTTGCTTGTTTCCCAGTGTGTTATTTTTGTTAATAGGAAGAGGATTTTGTAAAACATTTCATGAAACATTTGGCATGTATGTAGCTGAACTAATTAAAAAGAGAGGTTCAAATGCATTTTTCTCGGTTGTCAAAATAATGATTTTCAAATATAAGTACTCTTCAGCAGCAATCTCTCATTGTCTTTGTCTTTACATTTGAAAGTAAATACGAGGAGATAACACCCCCTGAGTTCTTACAGGTTGTACACTTTTCAGGCAGGGGGAGGAGGCTACAAACATAATCTTTAAAACATTTTAAATACACACAATCACTTTTAAAATACTTTACACAGCATTTTTTCCTGTGTACTGTAATTGTTTTATTTAAGCTTTAGGTTAATATACTTTTAGGAAAAAAAGTCCACCTACCGTTTTAGCACTGTTCTTCTGTGATTGTCATAAAACCAGATATCCTTATCTATATGTTAACTTTACTCTCTTGTTAATCCATTTTAGGTTAGGAATTACATCCAAGTTGTTGAAATGAATACTCTTTCAAAGTTTGACAGTCTTTAAAGTGCTTTCCATGG
>NW_009259328.1:3274043-3275396 GCF_000687185.1 Egretta garzetta
TTTCCCTAGGGTAAGAGGTAATATCCTGGAGCAGGGGGGTTGTACTTTGAGTAACGTTTGTAAATGGTTAAGTCTGTCTGGTTCATCCTACTTTAGATATTACTTGTTAAAATGGTAGCCTTCTGCTTTGTGCTGATTTGCTCTTTATAGAGAGATTATAACAAGGCATGTGTTATCCATTTTGTTTAATGGCTTAGCTAAGAGACAAAGCAGCTGCTTTCTGACTGAGACAGGGGTAGAGCCAAAATATACTTTTACCGTATTAGCCAAGTTTTATGAGTAATAAAATGTTTCATTACGAGTTGTATATGTTTTAGAGAAGTTTCACCGAAGTACGAAATGGAAACTTTTCAGTCTGAAGAGTTGTAGAAACAAAAAATACTTTTTAGAATTGTGTGTGTTTGTGTTGAGATTTTCAGACAAGTAATTAATGTCTAAATGCTTCATTGAATGACTTGTGATGTAATTTATTGAAAAATTGGTTTCACAATAAATACTTGTTTTGAGTAAAGTTCTGTGTCAATTCTGTAGATAATTTAGTAAACACTGTCTAGGTGTAGAGTTTCATCTGAACTACAAGCAGCAGTTTTCTGCATTTCTAATGCATTTCTTCCCCCCCATCCTTTTCCTTATTATCTGTTTTTCGGAGTCAGTACAAATGGGAGCCAGATGACCAATTTTAAAGTTTGTAAAGTAGGTTTTTTGAGTCTTTAAAAAGCATGTAGCAATAAAATATATTGGGAATATATTTGGATTTAGATTTCTTTCATTTTCATTACTTTTTTTTGTGAGTTAGAATAATGTTGGAGATAAACAGTAGACCTGTTTGGTTAAGTTTTCTTGTAAGTGCTGCCTTATTTAGAATCTAGATTTCTATGGTAAACCTGCAAATTGTAGAGTGGCTACAGCCATTTGCTCTCTAAACTTTTTTCCAGTTTATAATCAGTTACCACTTTCTGAACTCATTAGGCTTTTATCAAAATGCTTTTTGTTTAGCTCATATGCAAATTAAACAATTTCATAGTTTGCGCTTGGAGCTTGCTCTAGGGTAATGATTTTGCTGTAAGTATATAACTGAAATGTAAAGGGAAGAAGCTCAGTAACAATGGAAATTGGACCCTGAATCACATTGCTGTTCTGCTGGAACAATAAGAACAACAACAATTTTCAAGTGACTAGGTTGTTAAGGTGTTTTCTTGCTGCAGTACGTAGGAACTTTGTCGGGGAAGTACTGTGTGTGGCAGAAAGGGCAGATTTGTTGAGAAAGGGATAAAAAAGTTGCAGCATCAATACCATCTTACTATTCCTCGTGGTTTCATGTGTGTTTCAGAACTAATGACAGCAGCTTTTCTG
>NW_009259328.1:3275413-3322907 GCF_000687185.1 Egretta garzetta
GTTTCCGGCGCCCCCCCCCCCCCCCAAACATCCATGTTAAGATTTCATCTGGCTTGGGGGGCTTCCAAGTTTTTCCAATGCTTGAATGTAACCAAAGGATAAATGTTCTAAGGGAAAACTCTTAGGTTTTAAATTGAAAGCATGATATAAAATATTAAATATATTTGTTATATTCTTATGAGAATTTATTTTGTAAGTACTGAAATCCTAGATTTCAGTTATGTACATGGAATATCTTGGGAATAGCTTAGTTTTTTCCCTATACGTGAGAATTTTCAAAAATGAGGGAAAATTACTAGATAAACGAGGCCATCAAAATTTAGGAAGTCTTTGTGCAAGAAAACACTTGCTTTGACCTGCAAGGGGAGGAGAGGCTCTGTAATGTTAAAAGGCTTTAGTAACAGCTTCTGTGGAAAACATTGTCAAAAGTCTGTGTTCATCAGGGTCACAAGACTTTAGTGGTATGCTTACCACAAAAACGTTGTGTAATGTGTCTACTCACTGTTGTTATCCAAGCACTTATAAGAAACTCATGAACACTTACTTACAAATACATTTGAAGGGTGATGTGTTAAGTAGTTACTTTGGCATGATGTCATCAAGGTGTACCTTGCAGTATAGTTTTACTGTCACTTTAAACAGTCAGTGCCAAACAAAGTAGTAGTCCTGTCCCATATTTCATCTCCTTGTCATCCCTTGTACCAGAAAGAAAAAAATTAGTAACAAATAATTTGAAATAAAAACTGTTTTTACCTGAACATGTAACAGATGCTCATCTTAGCACAAGGAAGGGGAGGGATGGATGGATGGATGGCACAAGTAGCTGCAAACAAGGAAGGATAGCATTGCTTCTTTTGGCAACAGTGCTGCCTTATTCTTGTTCAAAATGACTTGAAACAACTGCAATGTCCAGTTCATCTGAAATGAAAAGTGTGGTTCATACACATTGGCAATAGGGAAGCTAACGGGAAGTATTCACCCTGGCAAGCAGAGAGGGCTTTCTAGGCACTGTTAGTGCTTGGAACTTTGATATATAGGTACCTGATGGTTTCTTTTGTGAAAAACTAAACAAGCTCTGTTGTTAACTAATTGAGCTCCAGTTTTTGAAGAGGGCCTTGACAATGTGTTTATGCTTTCTGATTTGTCAGGTGTACCTTTTTTTTTAACTCATTTTCATTGGGACTGACTTTCCTCACAAGATGCTTTCACCTGAAATGTTAGGCATTTTAAATGGCTGTTTTACTAATTGTGTTGAAATGGAATCCTGGCTTAAATTTCAAGGGTAGTATTTCCCTGCAATTTTGTAAGGATATGAAATGTGGCTGAAGGTGAAAATGAAGTTTAACACTTTTTTTTACTTCTGGTAGAGAGAATCCAAGTCAGTCTAACAAGGGACGCTTGATCTCTGGATTCTGCTTTCAGAAAAACTTAACTTTAGGGAAAAAGGGTTGCATGCAGAGTCATTGTAAAATGTCTTACCCATTGCGATCATCTTTCAGGATAGACAGTGAAGAACAGAAAGCTTTTAGGAGAGAAAAAGAGAGCAGTTTAATGGGTATGAGGTAGGAAAGGTATGGGAGAACAAGACAAAAATTAAGGTAACTATCCAAACTACATGTGTTGCTGATGAAATCTTAAGCATCTGGGAAGGAATCTACTGTTTAGTACTGTTTATACTTCACTGTGAGGGTGGTGAGGCAGTGGAACAGGTTGCCCAGGGAAGCTGTGGATGCCCCATCCCTGGAAGTGTTCAAGGCTAGGTTGGATGGGGCTTTGAGCAACCTGGTCTGGTGGAAGGTGTCCCTGCCCATGGTGGGGGGGTTGGAACTGGATGATCCTTTAAGGTCCTTTCCAACCCAAACCATCCTATGATATGTCAAGAGCAGGTAAAACGAAAAATTAAGCTGAAAATATCCTAGAGGTACTGAGGAAAGATTTTTGTTTTGCAGGCAGATGAGCGGGTTTTGCGAATTATTTGAACTGGCTGACATTCAGCTCAGTCTATTTATCTTGTACTTGAAGTGGCCTCACACTTTCTGCTCTGCTCAGAGCTGTAGTATGACTAGTTCATTTCTGTTCTCACCTTTCTACTAGCACTTCAAAAGGCAGATCAAAAAAGAAACCAAAACTTTCCTTGAAGACTAATCATGCAGGTGCATACTGCAAAAGCTGCCTTGAGCAGTCCTTAACCAGTTCTCGTAGGTGCTAGCATGTTAATTACCTTTCACCATGTTGGTGTTTAGCACTTTTTACTTAATGCTTAGTAGCTTAGTACAAAAATAAGAGAGTGCTTTTCTGTACTTTTAGCATTGCTTTGAAATGCTGTAATGTGTTTTACAATGGAACTGTTGGCTTGTTGCTAGTAATTCTCAGTGTGAGGCACTTACGTCTCCTTCCTGGTAAACCCCTGCAAGGCCCTGAAGAAATAGTTGACCTGAAAAGAGCCAGAGGGGGTAGCCTTTCCTCTCTGAAAGGTTGTTCGTTGGAATGATTTCTTCAGTGTGCCTGTAGGAATTATGTAGAAGCAGGGACTGGTACTGCCTATATAAAGAGTTAGGGTTGCATAGTGGGAGGCAGAACACTAGGAATAAGAGGGAAGAAGAAGGGACGGGGGGGAGGAAGGGCCTTTTCTCTGGGGTGCATGGGTTAATAGAGCTGTGAGGCAGCACTAGGGAGAGTGCAGCAAAGTTGCTATCAAAATATTCCTTATGAAATAAACCAAAGCTGAGATTTTTTTTAAAATTTTTAAATACTCAGGTTTATTCTATATTTAGGCTAAGTGTATTTTTGCAGCTGCTTAAAGACCTTGGCTTTCATCTTGTGTCATAGTCTCTAAAGGACAATATTGGCAAGTTCTGTAGTTTCTGGGGTTTATTCTTTTGAGGCTTTCTTGGAAGAAATAAGTATGGATTATTGCTTAGCTTCTTCATGCCTGATGACTACTGGGAATCACTTATATAGAATGTTGAAAAATTAGTGTCTTGTCTTGGGTAGAAATGTGTCTGACAGAATAAGATGGGGACAAATCAGGGAAGCTTTTAAAGACTTCTGGGCATTTATAGACCTAGACTCAATGCTGAATTTTCTTTTGTAGGTGATTTTTGGCTGCATGTGGAAGGTAATGTGTTCAATATTCCCTAGCATATTTTTTGCATGGAGTATGTGATTAAACACTTTACAATGTTGACTAGCTGCTCTGGATTGGAACCATTATAATAGAAAAGGTTTTACAGAGTAAAAGGTAGTTATTGAAATGATAACTTGTTCAAAATAATCTGCAAGCAATGAAACAGATCTACTGTTGAAGAGAACAGAGGCATGAAGTGATGTTAAAACTGAACTCAATGTTTGTCTTTTTATTTTCTTCTTTTTTTTTAACCTGAAATAAATTACTTGAGTATTCTGGATTGTTCTCTACATTATTTTCCTTTTCTAAAATAGAGGCCTTTTCTGCTTGACTGTTTGTGTGGCCTGATTAATTTTAAATTGTAAAATTATTTTTTGTCTCTGACTGCTGCATGTGTGTGTGATATGGAACTTCTCTGTGACTCCTGCATCCCCCTCTGCCTGTTGTTGAGATCCTGATACAGGGGTGTAAAAATAGTTTTAAGGCAGTTTAATGTCTGTGCTTATGCTGCATTTGTTCTGGGAACAAAAAGCCAGAGTACCCAAAAGGGAGGAAGCAATCTCCTGGTTTGTTCTTGAGCAATGCACAGAAATGGGACTGAAGGTGACACTATAGGAGAGTTGTTGTGTAATATTAAGCAAAGTATATTCCAATTCAGCATCTTTGAGGGGTGGAGGAGGGTTTGGAGGTAGTAATAATGTAAAATAAATGGTTATCATGTCTTACAGAGAAAACTTAGAACACTCCTAAAGATTCAGAATAACCAAAAAAAGTACTGGAGATGAAATGGTTATATGTAAACACCTCCGGTATTTTTATGATAAGTTGCAACTATTTCCAAGGCTCAGTGAATGAGATGAAGTTTAGGTCACTGTTAGGGCCACCAGCTGCAAAATAGAGACAGCTGAAAAATGACCTAGTGATTGTATGAACATCCTTCCATATGTTTCTGATATATAATCAGAATTTTTTAAAGCTGAAAACATTACCTTTATTCCTTGCATTTCTGGAAAAGAAACAGACTCCTTGTATCAGTTAGTGTTATAAATGAATAAAGCACACTTAAAAAGTCATGCATAATAGTAAACTGAAATCAAATTACGGTTAACAAATACAAACGGTAACTGGAGTAATAGTACTGTCTGCTATTTACCCAGACCCCCTTGTTGAATGTATGTTCTCTTGAACTTTACCTGTATATCACCAGTTATATCCTGAATCAACTCACCTCAATTTATTAAAATTGCTTAGAAGTCTTTCCTGAACTGACATTACATCTTTATAATGATATCATTTGTGGAGAGCCATTACTATGTCTACAGGGACACTAGAGTCAGGGCTCCCAGACTCATTGGCCTTAGTGTTTTACTTCTATGTTTCTGTTATCTGTACCTTATGTTATTCATAGCATCTGCTTTACTCTGTATTTATGGCTGATCTTCATGTTTATCTCTTTTTTTTTTTTTTTTTTTTTTTTTTTTTTTTCTTCTATGGATTTTGTGCTTTATAATAGGGGAACTTATTTTTCTTTTTCTCTGTAGATGATGAATTTATTCAATGAATGATGAGATTAAAGTATTATTTATTTTCCTTTTAAATTAATTAGGTTGTTAGAAGTGTAAGTTTTGGACAAAATAGTTTGATTGTATAATGTTTTAATGTGTTTACTTGTGGAGTTCCATAACTTCCAATAGTGTGTACACAATTTAGTTGATAGCTGAAAAGTTCATACTCTTGCAGTAGTGTTGGAAAATTATTGCAAAATCTTTTTGGTGTATAGAGTTTTTTCTTTAAAAAATAGTACATTCTCCTTGCAGGTTTTTCAGATAGGAAATTCCTATGTTTATTGCTTACAATGATCAAGTTGGGAAACAAAGAAGGAAATTGATTCATATTCTAATAGTGGAATGTGAATATGTTGAAAGAAGTCAGAAAACTTGAAATGTAAACCATCTGTTTTCTATAAAGGAGTTTATTTCCTAATCTTTGTAATTTTTATTATCAGAATACTGAAGTCAGTATCTCAAAAAGTAAGCCTTGTAAGTATTAAATGCCAACAACAACAGAAAATGGAAAAAGGCAAAATATATTCCCAATGTTTTGAGGCTTAAGGAAGAGATGTAGACGGTTGCATTAAACTACTGTTATTTCTCTTTGTTGTGATCTTTCCAATAGCCTCTTGTGGTATAGATCTTGTGAAAAAATCTATCAGTTTTGTTGTAGTTTTGAGAGCTTTAATTCTGTGGATTAAAGTTTAGTCATAATGGAATGTTTTCCAGAAATCTGTGAGGCTTTTCCCCTATAGGTTTACATGGGTATCAAAATATTCTACAGTGCTCTGATCCAACCTTTCTAATCATTATGCACTCTGGATAATGCTGATAAGTGTTTAGCTTAGAGTTCAAGAAGGTTCTGTCCTTTGTTTACACAGATTAAGACTTGGAAAACATGGTTTTTCAGAATAGTTTGTCCAAAGCTGAAAGTAGAACTGAGACTTCATTTTCCTTAGTTGCCATGTTTCTGCTTATGTTTCTGTAAGTGTTCTAATTAGGATCAGGAGTACATTTTTTAAGTGAATCTCCTGATAACCCCAGTTTACTGCACCTCAATTCATTCCACAGAGAATGTGAAGAATGATGTATGTATCCAGGGGTGCACCTGATGTGCTGCAAATGGATTTTAATTAGTGACTAGGGCTTCTCTGAAGTAAAGCTCCTCTCCCTCAAAAAGCAGGGAGTGGGGCTCATGGCCTCCTCATAAGTATTTTGCTCTACTGATCCACCCTAGTGCTTCATCTTAATTGCTAATGCAGACACAGTGTTTTAAACCAGATCAGGCTTTGATTCTGTATATACTGACTCTACTGTGATTAAACTAATTAAGCTGTTTGATGCTTGCTAGGTTTTGCAGTTATGGATAAAATAAGTAGCATTTTAATACATGTTTAGTTCTTAGTTTATTAATCTATTTACTGCTTAAAAAGACCATATACTATTCTGAAAATAAATACAAACATGAAGCAAGTATGTTTTGATACCAAAATCTATGTGGTTATGCAATGGTATAACTTGGTTAATACAGAACTCCACACTTACAGGGCCAGGCTGCTTTGTGTACCTGAATCAGTATGGGTGTCTGTCTGCCACAAAGCACTGCAACATGGAGCATTGTAGAAAGGCTGCTCCCAAACTTAATGTGCTAGAATATGCCTTGGCATATAAGCATAGTAGGTCCTACTTACAAAAAGTTTTAAATTCAACTGTATCAAGGCAATAAGCACTTAATAGTAGTGAAGAGTGCTACCAGCATGTTACCATAGTCCAGGACAGTAAGAATGTAGAACTGGGTGTGGAATTCAAAATAAAGGTTAGCATACAATATCCTGTCTCCAACAACGGCCGTAAGCAGATGCTTTGGGAAGACTGAGAATAGGATAAGCGTGTGTGGTTCTCATCTCATCCTGTCTCCAAATATTTTTCCATTCTTTAGCTATTTTCAGGTCAACACTCTTGTACCTACTGTGCTTTTGTCTGTTTAACAACCCATAATGAGTCTCTTCCAAGAAACACAATTACTTATCCAGTCTTCCCTTGAAATCATGTATGAAATTGCTGCTGCATCTACTGTGTTCTCAGGCATCCAGTTTAATGGGCTGACTATTCATTGCTTACAAACTTTTGTTTGTCTAGTTTGTAGCTGGTACATACTTGCTTCATTTGATGGCTCCTTAATCTTCCACTGGAGCAGTTGATCCCCTGACCCAGGCTGTCTATGCAACTCATAATTTTGTGGGTATCTCCTATATCCCCCCCCTTAGCTATCTCTTTTCTGAACTGCTCATTATCTTTGGTAACCTTATTGCCTTTCTCTGATCCTTTTCTGATTATGCCATATTGTAGTGATTATAGCTACCTGAAGGGCTCGGAAATCAATAGTGTGTCTAATGGCTGGGTGAGCCACGGATTTATAGTGGCATCATGATGTCTGGTTGTCTATGCCTCTCTAGTTACTCCCTACATTTGAGTTTACTTTTTACTGCTCATGGGTACTAAGCCAGTGTTTTCACTGAACTGCCTGCTATTACTTCCAAGTCTTGCTCCTGAGTGGTGGTGGTCGTGCTGTGTTAGTTTTTATATGAAGATAATATAATTTTTCCAAGGTTATAATTTTCATTTAAGAATGTTGAATTTCACTGGCTGTTTTAGCATCCTAAGGTCCTTTTGCAGTCATTCTTCACTGGCATTTAACAATCTTTGTTGTCATCTCACTTCCCAGCCTGATTTCTCTATCTTTTGCAAGTATAATAAATTGAATAAACTCCAGCACAGGCCCTTGGCAAAACTCCCACCAGTGGGCTCCCTCCACAGCAAGAACTGACCATTTATTCTTACAATGTTTCTTATATTTTATTTGATTTTGTCCGTGCTGTCACCTCTTAATCTGTGGCAGCTTAATTTTCTTAAAAACCTTTCAGAATTTTTTGTAGGCTGTTTGGACCAGGATCTCCCTTTTCCACATCCTTCAGAGAACTCAGAGATTTGCAAGCTAGAAACATCATGGCTTTCACAGAAGCCATGCCCAGCCTTAGCAGAGCAAATTGTGTTTATCTAGGTATCTGTTAATTCTGTGCTTTATTAAAACTTCTAATTTCTCTAATATGGCCATAAGGCTATCAAGTCTTTTAGTTCCCTGACCACCCTAGACTCTTTTTTTTTTTTTTAAAGAATAGCATTGTATTTGCCACAGATAAGATACAATAATACTAATTGGATGTTACTATGGAGTTATGATGGTTCCGCTTGTAGTACAATTCTCTTGTTCCATCTGAATGAGTTTAATGTAATAAGACAGCTCTACGGTGTTCAATAATTACAGTTTGACTTGTATCTAAACTTTAAGAAATGTATATAACTAGTTGCTACAAAGGCAATATCTTTAATTCTATTTTAAAGCTAAGCTTTGCTTCATAAATGTTTTTCAAAAGCAGAAAGTTTGTGATAAGATATACTATATTAGAACTGTTCTTTTTTAAAGCTGAGCAAGCCTTTCAAAAAAGCCTGTATCGATATAAATTTGCATTTTGTGCACTATTCACTTAAATTCTGATATAGATCAAAAGTTATAAGTTCCCTAATGTTAATATGCTACATGTTTATATTAAAACTATAAAGTTATATATTTATCTTTATGTTTATATAATGTACATATGCTTTTGATAAGAGTAGTTAATAAAGTGATAGACATACATATATGCCTCCTTCATGAAGCCAGAAGTACTTGAGGTTGATAAATGTTAATAAACCTTTTTTTTAAAGGAGGACGATAAATTCTGCTGTGCTATAAAGTTGTGGGGTGACCATAAAATATTTTGCCATGAATATTGTATCAGAAAGTAGATAAGAAAAAGAGGAAGGAGAGAAAGAATAGATTTCTTGAGTTAATTGATCACAACTTAATAATAAATTTTGTATCCACAAATTTTTACAACGAGTTATTCTTAAAGACTTGATGTGTTCTTAAAGATTGTATTCATGGGCTTATGAGGAATTTCCTTCCATTAAAAAAAGGTATCACTAAGTATTTCCATTTTGTTAATATTTTTAGTTGTTGCATTACAAACCAAAATATGCAGAGATGGCCTTTGAAAAATAACTGAAATTGTAAGAAAAAAATCATACCTGTCTGAAACATTTTAGAAATTCCAATACAAATTTTCTTGCATAATTTTATATAGCCTCTTTAGTTTTCCACACTTAAAGTATAATGTAAAATTGGTAGTATGATGTATGGTTCTATTTCTTGCATTCATTTGTTTTTCTTCCTTGCCACTAACAAAGATTTATCAGGAAAAAAGTGCTGAAAAATAAAGAACTTAATAAAGCAAAACCAGTAAATTGCCCTATAATATTATCCTACCCTGTAGTTATTTGGATCTGTTTCTAGGCATAAGATACTGTAAAAAGACTTTGCATAGCTCAAATAGTATGTAATGCTTTTCTTTAGATTGCTTAAAGCAATTTTTGTTCTACTTTGAAGCAGAATATAGCTAATTAGTATTAGCTATGCAGAGATAGTCTAAATTAATAATTTAAAAACCCTGAAATGTTACTATTTGTACCTGTTCTACTTGATGAACAATTCTAATAATAAGATTACATTGGATTTTTAGGTGCCTTCTAAAATAATATGGACTAAAGCACAGGTAAAATGATACTAATGGTTCGGTTGTGTTAGTGTACATCCTTTTTCCTGGATCCTAAGGCGTTTGATGAAAGGTTGTTTATTGTCTATATTACTAATCAGCTAAACTCTCCTTTGAAGGAGTTGTGTTAGTTGAGGTACAAGCTGAGAAGTAAATACTATAATACACCTTGCAGGACACTGCAAACATAATAAGAGGAGATTTGAAACTCAAAGCTTGTGATTTTTTCCATCCAGTTAGAAATGGGAAGAAGAAACATCTATATTTCTGGAAGATGTGGAGGAGCCTTGTAGAGATATTTTTTTGTGATCTTATCCTCCTATTCTTTTCTCTAGTGTGTCTGTTTTCTACTGCTGTCAGTAGTAGGATTTATAGCTGGGCAGATTTTTGGCCTTATCCACTTATTCCTGTTGAGCCTGACATTGACTGTATTTTAGTCATTTTGCAAGTTGGATCACTTTTGAACATAAAAGCTTTTTCAGGTCAGTTTTCTTCCGCTTAGGCTGTCCAGCCAAGGATGGGTGGGCATCATCAACCCAGGTTATATATCAGACCGCTATCTGATGCAGAGATGAGTGCTCTTTACTCCTAGTATTATGTTTTTTACTACATCATAATAGGACATTTACCTACACTAAAATCCTATTGCCACTTTGTAGATGTATCTTAAATATTCCAAACCATCCAATTGTTCTAAAATGGGTATGAATATCCCACAACTAAGGAAAAATTTCCATGTATACTCATTAACAATGATTATTTCACTGAAAGTAAGGATGGAAGTAGTTGTCTTCTGCTTCATGATCTTCTTCAGTTTCCTGATCATGTATTTCATGATGGTCTTCTGCTTCATCGTATTCTTCTGGTGTTAAAAATCGTCTTAACACTGGTGTTCTTAGCTGAGTGGACTTGTTGACGTTAACATTTTGTTCACCGTAATAAATTGTTCGAATGTGAGGGAAGCAAAAGAATGCGTATCTGCTTATTGGAATCGTAAGCTTGTTTTGGTCCACCCGTATATAGGTTAATTGGTTGGTGTTCATTGGATCAATAGATGGACACATCAAAGTAATATTTATGGCTGTAAAAGAGAGAAAAATACTAATTAAAATACAGAAAATAGTTATATTTAAGACCTATTGTGAAAGTGAAACTTGTTTTGAAACTTAAAATGCGGTGCACAGTATTAATATAATCCTTCCCTGTGTTTTAAATTGGTTTTGTAAATGATAGTGTTAACAATTTGGAGGTTTGAAAAGTATAAGGTTGTGGGGTAAAGAAAAAAATAAACATGACTACCACTACAATTTGTAATTGCTATTTTATGTGAATGGAATATTTTCATAATTCCTTTTCTCTGTATGTTTTTATCAATTGCCTAATCAGAAGCAATTTTCAAAAAGGTTTTAACTTCTTATGTGAAGAACTGGTATTAACTTTTAGAAAAAATTACAAATTAGGGTTAATGTGCAAATATAAAATCTTTTCTAATTTCACCGGTTTGGTCTCAACTAACCAAGGATGCATTTACACTGCATCTTGAAGAAGGTGGGATGATATTCTTGCTGCACTGTAAGCTGATCAAAAGCTATATAGCTGCATTTGCTCCCGAGAAGTACAGCGTGTGTGAACTCTGGTTTGGTGCCATGTTAACTGGTTAGTTCAAAACACTAAAAGCTCAAGCTCCCCTCTGCAAAGGGCATCAGAGTACCTCTAGAACAACATGCAAATTTGGATGACTGCTGGATTCTATGCTTGGTTTATATATGACCTAGCTGAGCTGTTAGGTGGCAGGTCCCCAAAACCAGGGACGCAACAAAAGACATGTTTCTGACAGTTTTTGATTTAGGCTAAAAGTTCTTAATTCTGGATAGGAAATATGCTGGAGTTACCCCCTCCCACAACCAATGCCAAAATCCACTAAGTTTTTTGCTTTAAAAAAATCCCAACCATCAACATACTTTCGATGTCATTGCCTTCAATATACAAATGCTGCAAACTTCTTGGAATATAGAATACTTGTTTCAATTTGTTATGTCCAAGATTAAGTTCTAGAAGGTTAGGCAGATTAAAGGTGTTGTGTGGAATGTTCTGCAGGTTATTGTGGGACATTCTTAGAGCAATGATTTTTGGAAGTCTGTTGAAATAGTTTTCTGGAATATAAGAAATGGAGTTATTTTCAAGAGAAAGATACATAAGTGATGATGGTAGGTCGGGAGGCATAGTCTGTAATTTGTTGTTGCATAAATTGAGCTGCATTAAATTTTTCATATTTGAAAAGGATTTTCCTTTGAGTACTGAGTCATCCAGAACATTATTGCAAAGGTCAAGCATGGTTATGTTAGGTAATCCTTCCAGCGCGTTTCCAGATATCCGAGAAATCTTATTGAAACCAAGCAGGAGTCTCTCTAGAGAGCTGGGGAGTGGGAATGGAAATTCTTCTAATTCATTATGTTGTAAATGAAGTTGCACTAAGTTTGAAAGTTTGGTAAAAACACCATGGTCAATTGTATGAAATTTAATTTTGTTGTGGCTGAGGTTAATTTCTCTTAAGAAGGTAATGTTAGCAAATGGTCCTGCAGGCACAGCTTCAATATCATTGTTTTGCAGATAAAGTTGTTGGACATGACTAGGGATATTTGGTATTGTCTTAAGTTTACGATGATCACAGTACATTGATAACGGAAAAGCTGGTGGGCAAAAGCATTCACTGGCGCATTCAACTGGAAAAGGAAAGCGGGGAACTTCAGCTTGTGTATTTGCATCAGAATTAAAATAATACGGATGTTGATGATCTGGCTCCTCATTATATTCATCCTCAAAATCATAGTCTTCATATTGACAAAAGACCTTAGCAGCCCAGAGGAGATGAATGATTGATAAATGGCTCAAAATCTCCATATTTAAATTTGTATCTTGTATCCTGTTGATGAGAAGGAAAAATAAGTTTATTAGACAGTCATGAAGTAAGTCACGTGTTAAGTTTCAGTTTTAAGAAGAAGCAATATAAAATAGAATAATGCATTTTTTTGGCAACACTGTCAGTAACATTATTAGCAAAACCAAGTTTTGATCTGTAATTTCTAAGAAAACAGCCATAAACAAATACACTGTCCTAGAAGTAAAGATAAGTTTTCTTGTCTGACTTCAGACAAGGAACAGCTTTCTGTCTGTGCTGTGCCTGTTACTGAAGGGTACCATAACAGTCAGGAATAGAAAAAAACCCAGTCTTCATTTCTTTCTCACTTTAATTTATTACAGAGAAGTTGCAAAAGGACTTTTTGTATAAAAAGTCTGGTATAGTCTGGGGTTTGTATTGGACATTTGAGATGTTGCATTCTTTCCGGTGTAATGGGTTAAGCATCAGCCTTACAAGTCGGTTTTAAATGGGTGCAGATGGAATTCCTGGACAACGTTTCTCCCTCAGACCTTTGGGAACACATAGATAGCCTTATTAAACTCTGTCAAGATGAAAACATTTTTTGCAAATGTATTAGTTATTCTCAGCGTAAACTTGCACTGCACAAATGGTGCATGGTCAATATCACAGAATCATAGAAGTGCTGTTTGGAAGGGACTTTTGGCGATCATGTAGCCCAGCCTGGTGCTCCAAGTATTTCTGCCTCCAACAGCAGATTGGATCGGCCTAGGCTTTGTCTGGGTGAGCCTTGAAAATCTTCAAGGGTGGAACTCCAGCATCTCTCTAAATAACCTGAGTTAGTGTTGTACTATGCTCCTTGTGAAGAAATTTGCTAATCTTACTAAGCATCCAAGCTATGGCTTGTGTCTGGTGTCCTTGTTTTTAAACAGTTATTTTTGTTAAAGAGATATATTCTCAACTAAGGTGAGGTAATTGCAGGATTGTTTCTATAAATAGAACAGTGAAATAGATTACTTTGAAATATTGTACTTTATGTAAAATAGAAATTTATGTAGCATTGATGATGTATGTTCTGTGGCATTTTGTTGTTTTTCTGTTATTTTCTGTAAAACATGGCTGACAGTACAATGCATTAATGATAAAAATTTAATTTTTCTGTTCCCATCAACTAAATCAAATACAAATCAACTGTTGTGTACTGCACATCATGTAAAATCTTCATTCATAAAAAGTTGTCTTTATATATAGTCTTCCTGTGCTTCTGTAATCATATGTTCTTTATAAACACGAACTAATTTACCTTCAGAGTAACCTTCTGAGGTGAGATATTGATGTTGTGAAAGCCAAATAATTTTGCATGTCAAATTTCTGATGCTCAAAGCCAGGCTTAATGTTTTAGAGCACATTATGCAGTCAGAGGAACCCTATTATTTGGCAGAATTAGAGCTGTGAATCATGTCAAGCTGTTCAACTTAAGCAACAGATGAGTCAAAATGTAACATTGCAGGTCAAAGCACATAAATCATGGAAAATTTTAAGAAACCTTGCTTAGTATAGTGTGGGAACCCTGATGCAGAGGAAATCAGATATTCTCAGGGTTTTTTAGTAATGACATTCAAGTTTTTTAATCGGGGATTCTCTTTTTTTTCTTGATGCTCTTAATATTTTTTACCAAACACTTAACTGGTGACAAAGGAGATGAGACTTACAAATGCTACTTTCCTATGCATCATAGTGGTGATTAATTCCGCATGCGCGAAGTATTCTACAAATTGAATGAGAGACAGAGAATCCTAAGGGAAAAACAAAAAGGAGTAATGATCATGGAACTTAGTACATCCTTGTAATCTTCCTGTGTTGCACACAGCCTGTGTGTGACAATGGCTGGGTGAAATAATTTCTGGTATTGTCAAACTTGCATTTCTAACTTTCTATCATTTGTATTTGAATGCTCCCTTAATCAAGTTGCATAACTGATTAAAATCTTAAAACTAGGTTTGGATGGAGTCAGTTGTTTGGAACCACACTGTAGGGAGGTTCTCAGCAAAGCCGGGGTCTCCATAACCCTGCAGCATCATCAGATGTCTGAGCTCTTTGTAGTAAATGGCAGAAACATATCTACACAGAGAGCAGCCTGGCACTACAAGCATTGCATAAATGCACTGTGCTGATAAACTTTGCAGATACCTGAGAAGCAATACCATGCTTCAGGAGGACTTAACTGTTTTTCAGATTTCAGGCAGTGTATGTTGGGAGAATACCTTATTGCCATATTTCTAACTTCTATTCAGAGCTGGTGGTGTCTACCTATATAAAATCTGCCCCTAAATCCTGTGACTTGATTCTGGTTTTTGTGAACAGTTCCTTACACAATCTGCCCCCTGTGCCTATTTCATGTTTTTGGTTTCCTTTTGGTTCTTGTTATTCTCAGTTTCTATTCTATTCTCTCAGCACTTCTACTAGGTGTCACAACATTTCCAATTAATCATTTCATTTCTCAGTGCTTCAATAGTCCTTAGAAACCAGGAGGAACAACTCAGGGAAGTCCTGCTCAGTTTGAAGGAAAAACTCACTTAGGCCTTCATGCAATTCATCCACTTGCCAGGTAGACAATGTAAAGAGTGCTGTCATCACTTAAGATGGAATGATAAGTAATAGGTACCAAAGTCTCTCGCAGGTTTTATGGAGAGAGGAGCTGGTATTTGGGGGGATTTTTTTTTTTTTTTTTTTTAAACACCTTGGCTGTAGTTGAGTGCATTTTTGGTAGAATAGTAACTGTCCTGCCAGGCTTGCAGGTCATAGATCAAAGCACTGAGATACTAACGCTTGATTAGATATTTCTAAGAACTTAGCTAGCTTTAAAAGAAAGAATCACATCAGATGGTACTTGATAATGGGGGAAGCAAGTCAGATGCACACAATATGATAAACTGCATACTTAAAAAGCTGAAAGAAAATATATCTTAAAAGCATGATTCTCTACCATCTGCAATAAACTCAAAGCTTAGTAACTGTATTTGCAAGCAGTTCACTGAAAAGCTAGAAATTACATAACATGCATGAATCACTCAACTGCAAAAATAATACAATCTGTTCATTTTATTCCTGCTTACCAAGAAAACTTACTCTTCAGAAGTCTGGGAAGCTCAAGTTGTAGATGACAGCAAGTTATTGTGCTGGTGAAATCATCTGAGAAATAGCCTAACACAGCTGGAGGAACAAAAGATCTCTAAGCCATATTTTGTGGTGAGGAGCCTTGTGGGAAGGCAAAGCAAAATAATAGCCTTAGCCCCTCTTCTGATTTGCCAGTAAAAAAAAATAAAAAAAAGCTTTATGCCACATCATCAGTTAACATAGATGCTGTGTTAAAATGGCTCCTTCTGTTAAAATCACTTCAAAATTATTTGCAAGATTCTTTCAGTGTTACCAGTTCCCATTAAAAAAAAAAAAAAAAAAAGAGACTAAAACTTTAAAAAAATGCTTAAAAGAGCGTTAGTTCATAGTGCGGTTTCAACTACAATGATTCAGTTATGCAAAGGGTTTCTTCTCTGGGGGATGAAGTTAAGAAACAGTAAAAAAATAACCTTATGAAGATTGAGGGAAAGCATGTGCTATAGAAAAGCTCTTATGAACACCTATTTTATGCTTTTTTCCCTCCACAATACATATTTCCTGTTTCCTTCTTGCAAAGTAGTTGTGCTACAGTGCTACACAGTGCTGTCAATACAACGATGTACTTCTCAGTGTCATTTTAGTTGTAGTTCAGGATTCACAGTTAGTTTCCAATAGGTTTTTGCTAAGTTTGTATAGAAAGAGCAAAAATATTCTAATGAAAAAGAGAAATATGACACAAGGCAAAGAATACGGTGCAAATTTTTGGAAACTCAGTTCTAAATAAAGCATATGCAAAAATAAAAATTATTTTCTCTAAAGATAAAAATTGGACCAAATTAGAATTCTAATTTCATACTTGATATTTTCCTATCATTTTCAACTACAGATTTTATTGAAATCCTGTTAAGTTATCGGGAGACTTAAAATCTCATGATGCATTTAAAAATCCATAGTGGCAGAGCGAAGAGTCTGTCCTTTTGGAAAATTGTAGCAAACCTCTTGATTTAAAGCATATTTAGTTGCAGAAGACGGTGCTGATATAGCCATGGGACATATTAAAACTCTGTTCCTTTTTTGTTGCATGGGCTATCTTAGATGCAAATAAGTCTATGCTTTGTGATCTTGGTCAAGTTGTGTGGTTTGATCTTCTCTTAGTTTTGGTTTGAGGTGTGGTAGGACTTTCCTTACAAGGAGGATAATGAGAGGATTAAATTTAACATCATTCATGTAAGACTTCTTGTTTCAAAGGCTGTGATAAATCTCTTACATCTTTTGGTTTTCAGTTTTTAAAAAGTGTTTCATAAAGGCTTATTTTTACTCTTGAAATTGTACACTTTTTTTTTCATCCCTTTTTGCAGTTGTGATGCAAAACAGGATGTATATCGAGCTAGAAGTCAGGGTTGGCTTGAAGCTGATCTGTTAAGCTAAACTTGAATGGATCCTTTTTGTAAATTAAAATGTTTGAAATTTTTGCCATCTTCATTAACTGCATTCAGCTTATGAGACTTGTTAGCTTTTTCAACTTTGGTTCTGTACTGAAGGCTTAAGAAAGGAGACTGTTCTAATATTTTGTGATTTTAGGTTTATTCAGCTAGTTGAGTAAACTTTAAAAAATTGAAACTTCTGAATTTTAGCCAAAATATTCATAAAATAAGTAGAGAAGATAACCAGCGGCACTGAGGTGAGCTTATAGTAGTCCATATGAAGCCTAGACAAAGGAAAAAAAGGTGCATATCGTTCATAGAGGATTAAAGGAGATCAAATAAAGCTAAGCTGTGTAAGTTAGGACTGAGAACTGTCTTGGAAGTGTGATCTCGTTTAGAATTAGAAATTTCTTCAGCTAATATCTGACCTTGTTATCAGACATCAGAAGAAAAGCCTAAAGCTCAAAATTTTAAGATCCTCAGTTGACAACTTTGAAGGTATTCTGTGTCTTAGATAAGATTTGGTGATGTTAGTTTTTTACTCTAAGGGATTGCACAGTAGAAAAGAGAACACAGGAATATAATGAGGAAGTGTGAATGTTCTAATTTGGTTCCCCATAAAGTCTGTGGGTTTCAGAAGTAAGAAACAGCCTTAGGTATGTATCATGTAGACTGGGTTGCACTTCAAAGTCAGATATGAAGGCACAGAAAATGCAGATATAAAATCCCCTGCATCCTAATTTCTAGGTTTTAACTGGCAATCCACATACACTGTCAGCAGACCACCTGCAGCCTGTGTGACACTTGTATGCGATCTGCAAAGGCACTTATTTGTGCTTGCCATCAGTAAAAGTATCTGATTATCAAGACTGTGGCCGCTGGATTTATTTATCCTGTGCCAAAACTAATCTGAAAATTCACATAGTGAAGTGTAGAGCGCTCAGCAAATCGAGTTACTGAATTTTTTGATCTTACAGAGCCTCCAGCCCAGCCAGAGCCCAGAACACTCAGTTAATAATAGCTCTTACAGACTTCGTGTTATTTTGCTCTTCAGTGGAAACTCATTCTAGGAGCATGTCCCTGTGTGAATATGCATTTTTAAAGGTCATGGAAAAGGGGCCATCAAATCATATCAACAATTCTGCAGAGCTGAGACAAGACCCGATCTGTTTAAAAAAAGGAAAGGAAGACAGAGCTGTGCTGTGTGGGGGGCTTACTGTTGCCTCTGGCCTGAACCTTGTTGTGTGGTCTCTACTTATTTCCTATTTAGTAGGTGGTATTACAAGATCAAAACTCTGGCAACCCTCATCATATGCAGCCTAATTTTTATGTGTTGCTTTGTTTTGCCAGGAGCTACTAGGAAGAACGTGTTGAGCAACTGAAAACAGTTGAGTTTACAGAAAGTGTATTTGAAAAATAATTCATAAGATTTGCTAGACTGTAGATTTTGCATGTACTGATCAAATGGTACTCTGAACTAACTTTCTTCATTGACTTTTCTAATCAAAGGCGGGTTGTGGTTGCTGGTTGATTTTTATCAGTCTGTTATAACTTAAGTATGCATGCTACAACCGTTAATTTAAAGAGGAAATTAAAGTTTTTGTGTAGGTTTTGTGGCTGCATTTCAAGAATGTGCTTTTTAGGTGACCATGCAGTCCTGAAAGAATGAAAAACCCCAAAATTGTCCTGTATTTTTACTAGAAATCAGTGTAAGTCAGTGGGTATCCCTAAGCCCTGTGATGGGTTCATCAGGTGTTTATTATTGTTCTGAGATATAAACCTGTCTTTTCATCTTATCCATGCTGTGGAATATGGAGGATTTTTTTTTTTGTATCTTCTCCACTTATGTGGATTTTCTGATTTTGAGTTGAATAACATTCCTTCTCTTTTTGTTCTCCCTTTTTCCTAAGCATTCCTTTATGTATCAGAATTGTTCTCACATTCTACTTTTTCTGCATTTCTGTATTTTTCTTATTTTGAATTTATAAGCCGTATACATTTTGTGTTTTGGGGGTTTCTTTGGGTTTTTTTCCAAAAAACCCCACACCTGTGAAGCATGTTACTAGTTAACCAGTGCAACTACATTTGGATCTGAAAGACTGATCCTGATGTAGAACAAATGACTGGGAAAGGAGCAAGAACTTATTGACCTTGTAACATGGGAATTAATATAATCCCACAGGCAATTGTGGAGTAACTTCTACTAATAAACAGTAACACACTGAATTTTTAGAGCAGAATTCACTAGAAGCAGCTATGCACCTAGCAGTAATACATGAATACACGGCCTCGTTAGATGATGGGTTGAACATGTGCAATGAACAATTTATATTGCAATTTGGTTTACTTCATCAAGCCTCCTGGTGTGTTCAAATTTGTAATACTGAAGCTTTTTGAATGGAAGGGTGGGTGAGAGGTTTTTTGCTGTCTATCAATTTAGAGTAATCAATAACTGACTTTGAAAGACTAGTAGAAGAGGAGGGTTGTAACTTTTTTCTGAATGTATTGCTGTGTGAGAAACCTTAGAAGACTGTAATACTATATTGGGGGGGTACTTTTTATATAAAAGGATTTTACTTTCTACAGCAGAGGCATTTAAATAGTCCTCATCATATAATGTTTCTAAAACTGCGATAACAAGTAATCATAAACACTTGATACCAGCTTAATAAAATGAGTTTAAAATTCCTGTAAACAATAATACCTGTAGCAAATATGGCTAGTTGCTCTAAAATACCCTGCACTATTTTATGAAATTATAAATCTCTTTTTAGGAGAGTCACTGTTGTCAGCTGACACCTACGTTTTTAGTAATTGAATAGTTAGTTTAACAAATATATTTTGCTTTGTTCCAAAATAGATGACTTTGGGCTATATTTTCCTCCCACATGGAGTTCTGGGGTATTGCCTGCTTAATTAGAGATTGTATATCTGTGATTACACCAATATAAAATGGGAGTGTCTGCCTGTTCTTGCAACCACTGTTTACTGGTGCAGGTGTATTCATTTCCTTGAAGCAGCATTAGCAATTGGACCTCAAGCTTTAACATAGCCTTTATTTTACCTGATTTGTGTCCTATATAAAATCATGTAGATGATCGTAGTATATGACAGGTGTCTTGCACTCATTAATAAACAAAAGTAATAAACATTGTAAATAAAACTAAAAGAACACACAGTGTTTTGTAATGGAGGGAAATGAGAAAGGTAATATAGCTGAACGTAGAGTGCAGAGATCCTTGAGCAGTACTGATCTAAGCTGGTAAGCCCAAATAGAGCAGTACCCTTTGTACTTATTGCTTCTGTAATCATTTATTTAAAAGAGCATAAAATGACACTCCTTTTGTAATTACCATTTTTTAAAAATAGTAGCATATCTTTCAGTTCTTTAGCAGTTTAGGCATGACCCTCGTATTAAAATAACATCAGCAAAATCTGAGGACTGTCATCCTAATACGTGAAGTTGGCTAGAGACTTGCTGTTCACTGGGAGAGTGTCCTTAGCATCTGCTTTCACTGTCTAACTTCATTCCTTGGGTCTGTTCCAGAGCAGCCACTTCTACTCATTTATTTCAAACAGAACTGGCAACTTCAATGCCTTAAGATGATAGATGACTAAAAGAGTTAATGTGAATTCTACCCTATCTTAATAATTTATATTAATACCTTACTCATTAGCTTAATTTGTTCATTTGTAGCTATGGACTTCATGCATGATTGTTAAAAGAACTAGAAAATGTGTCTGCAACTTCGCATTGTTCCCATGTTTGTATCCAATGTGCAAATCATATGTTTATAGCCAAAAAAATAAGCTTTTTTTTTCTTTAGGCACTTTCAGGCAAGGATAAGGAGTAGTTGTCTTAAATTATCTGCCAAAGAATTCCTGAATGATCATGCATAGGAAAATGTTCTATGTTAGCAGAAATTTTCCCCTTGTGCGTGATGTAAAGTGCTTCCCATTTACTCTTTTGAGTGTGTTTAAGAATGAAGGTTCTTACTTGTTTTTACAGTGACTAGAGAATGTGTTTCTTTTCATGGTAGATATTATTTGTTTGAACATTTCCAGAGCAATAAATACTTGGAACTGTCCCGCCTTGTGGTGCAGAGGATTTGCCAGGCAGCCTTTCAGCTTTCCCAGGTAGTCTGGAAACTGCAGCTAATCCATAAACTGGTTCTTAATTTTTATTATCCCTCTTTCTTCTGAAGAATAAATCCTCTCATTTTTGCCCAAGACCTTGTAATGCTGGTATCGCAGCCAGCATTACATTTATGGCCTGCAGTACGTTTTTTTTCTGCAGTCAGAATCTGTGACTTGGAAACTTTCATAGAGACACTAAGTATTTTTATACATAATTTATCTTTACCCTGGCATATTCTCTTATAAGGAAAGATATCATCTCTGTACCCTTTATTTCCTTCAATTGCTCTCCATTTTTATCTCCATTTCATTTGGATTTTCCTTAAGTAATATTAACACTGTTTTGGGAAAGATACTTGTCAATGCACCTATATTCTGCCTGAGATATAAAATAAATGTGTCATTTGATTTATAGCCAGTAATCAAATCAAAGTTTCTCGACATTTGAATAATTTGTGAGTCACAGCTGCTTTGCTGAGACAGGGTCTCATAGTTATTTTATCTTCTGTGGCAGGAAATTTTCTGTTTCTTCTCTCTTTAGCCCTTCTTGAGAGGCCTTATGGCTGGTCTGGTGAGGTCTTGAACGTGGTTCACACCTAAAACAGCATTCAGGTCAGCATCTGTTTTATTAGGGAGGATGAGGTGATCTAGGCATTAGTTGCAGATCTTCTGTGGTAATCAAGCAAGTGTTCTTGTTGCCATAGGTCCTGCTTCTGACACCTGACTCTTGCCTTGTCCTACCACTTTTTGAGAGTGGAGATAAAGCCTGCAACTATTTGTAGCCAAAATATAAACATCCGTAATGCTTTTTTTTTTTGAATATATAAATTTAAAAAATAATCTAACTGGGTCTTAGGGGATGGCATGAAACCAGTGCTTGAGTGATTGGATTTAACTCGATCAGAACTGAGCCAATAGTAGTAGCTGCCTTTAAAAATGATAATATTCTATATGACTACAAGACAGCTGCCTAAAACTCCCTTCACATCTTTGCCAAACACTAGGCTTATTGCAGAAACCTCTAAATAAGTCTGTATTTTATGAAAGCAGTCACAGCAAGGTGACTGGTGTAATTGCTTAGAACTGCTAATGGGTGAACTAGGTAGTAGGTTTACCCACAGTGGAATGTTTGAGTGGAAAGGTACTCTTTAAAAAGACAGAAAAGTTACTTATGAAGCAATTGCACATCTAACAGATGTGCTTACCATGCTCACATTTTCTCTTCTTCTAAGGTTCCTGAGCATTCTGATTTTGGAAGGGAACAGTTACAGTGGGAAGCATGTGCTGCCCTTTCTGTTCTAAGTGCAAAGCACAAGCAGCAGCAGTATGCAGCTATAATATGCAGGTACTGCTAAGGCAAAGCATTCCTGAAAAAAGAGAAATGAAATACTGCCTTACGTATGTATGCTCCAATGGAACATGTGCAAGGAAAACATTTCAAAGATTTTTAGTTGGTATGGTAAGGCACCTTTTTTTTTTTTATGTGCACTGTGTTTATGTATGTGTTTATGGCTTTATCATAAATAATGATACAAGGTTTTTTATGAAGAGTAACTACGTTTTTTCCTTTATCTATTAGATGGAAGCAGTACGAAGAATGTTGAAGACTGGTTTTTAGATCAGACTTAGGTTCTACTTTTCTGAAATAAAAGATTGTGGGTTTGACTTTTAGAAATTCAATCTGAGTGCACTTTATTTAGCTTTGAACAGCATTATTAATTTTTCCAGGAAGACCTTTTTGTCAAGAAATTTTTTTTTCAGTAAGAACCAAAATACCAAGGAGCTATAGTACCAATGCATAATTTCTTATAGATTTCACCTTGATTATGGTCTCAAGGAGAAGAGATAGTGGCCTATCGACCTCATACTAGGTGTTTTGTGTTCTGAAAAGTTTATTGCTATATTGGGTAGATAAATGCTAATTGTTAACTGTGATCCTGACATGACAAATTAGGAATTTTCTGCCGTGTTGCTTAAGAAGGTACTTTGTGGGTCTGGCTATGATAGTGGTACATGGAGGTTTGAAGAATGTTTTATTCTATATAGCATCAGAACAGACTTTATCTGCATATCAAATGTGCCAAATTTACAGGCCACTATATAAGAATCATAGAATAGAATTGTTTAGGTTGGAAAAGACCTTTAAGATCACCATGTCCAACAGATTAGGAGCATAGTTTGCCAAGTAGAACATAAAACTTTACTACCCAATTTAGGTAGATGTTTGCATGGAACATGGCTTCTAAAAGTACTCTGATTCTTTCATCTCAAAATTTATCATATTACATGAAGATTCTGCTGGTTGTTATTATAGGACAGTATTATGCAGTTAATGAATATGGGAGCAAAGTATACTGTTGTACTGACTTACTACTTCTGTATTTCTGAAAATTATTTGACTTTTTTTTTTTCTATGTTAGTAGTTTTATAAATGGAGTTAAATAAAAGTTCTCCTTTGCCCTGTGAAAGCTAGTATTTGAGGAAATAGAAAATACTGGAAATAACTTACAGAAGGGTAACATCTAAATGGAAATTGTATGTATTACTTAAAACATAAATGAAAAATATGCATTCCAAAAAGCAAGGTAAGCCTTTATGGAATTAAGTTCTAGCTATTAGACACTAACTTTTTCTTGAGCAAATAATAATTATGCTGCATCACAGTACTGCTGCTGGAGAAATGAGTAGGCAGTTGCTTTTATTATTCTTGCAGAATACTATATTATATCACTTCCTGAATCTTTCTTATTATATTATTATATAATTTCCTGAATGTGTAATTGGCTTTGTCACTTTCTTCATGCTAAAAAATTAGGCCTTATTACTGACCCATGAATCACTCAGTCTGTTCCTTGTTTCATCCTGTAGAACAGAAAGAAGATAAAAGAAGATAGAGCTGACAGAAGAATAGTATGGTGTCTGAATGTTCTTCCTAATGGCCTAGATAAGATATAAATTTTGGTAAAATAATATCTTTTAAAATGGCGGGCCAATTTTCTTTTCCATAAATGAGAAACAAAGGAGTTAAGGTATTCTGTGAAGAGTGTTTCTGGAAGGAAAATATTTCCATTGGTTTTTATATCTAAAAAGCATTTGGAAATAACACAGGCTGAACAATTAAGAGGCAGGTGCATGCTTGTGTCAGTGACTTGCTCCCTCTCTGTCCCTCAGGAAATTTTACATCCTTTGGTAACCAGTCAGCAAGAGTTTTTTTCCATGCTTAACAGAGAATGTAACTCCTTAACAGTTCCTGCAAATGTAATTATGAAGGGAGAATATTAATTTCAATGTTGCTCCCCTTGACTCTGATAGAAACCTTTGTATAGGTGATGGGTAGTACATGCATAAGGAATCTGATGGATGAAACATACTGCATGAGATGCATGGATGGTCTATATATATATGTAGCTACTGTAATGTATCCAGGCTTGTTAAATTTACTGCTTATGCACAGGGAGTTTGTGGCACTCAGCTGTGTGTGGAAACGTGTGGGATTCTCATCAAAACTGCATCCACAGTGCTGCTGTTGCAGAAATCTCATAGTCTTCAAATTTCTCCTGGACAAGAATTTGAGACAGAAAAAGTGTTTGTGCATAGGCAAACTGGCTGTATGGTATCCCCACTGCAATCATAGCAGCATAATGGTTAAATCCAGAATTGCATTGTTCAGTTGAGTCAAACTGTTCATATTTTAGATGAAAAACTGCAACAAGTCTGTCTGTTGGCAGCATGTTCTGTTGAGCTAATCTTTTGTTGGCTAACACAGGCTTTGAGAAACATCCCAATTTGTATCAAAATGTTGATTAGTTTTGGAAGTCTCTAAAATATTGCTTTTGCCTTTCTGTTTATCTTATAGTTAACACTGTCTTTCATCTCAGGTGATTCATTGAGTATGCAGGGTAAACCTTATACTTATCTTAGCAGATAATTTTAGACAGTGGTATGTGATACGTGGCATTTGGAATTACAGTCAGATTTTCATTTACTCCAGGGCTTTTCCATATGTTTCCTATTAGCAGCTTTGTTCTCAAACCTCTAGTCTCCCCAGAAAGGAGGAAAAAAACCCCCACAAACCCAAGAAACAATCTTAAATTCTAAACATAGAGAAGGACAAGAAAAATAGGCTTTGGAACATAATTTCATTATTTTTGGTTTACCATTGCTTTTATTGCCATGCTGGTATTAAATTCTGATCAAAATAAAATAGAAATATTAAAATTTCTTTTGTCTGTTGTCATGTACCTTTATTTTTCTGGATAAGTGGTACAATATTTTAACAGGGAATCTGCTCTTAAGACTGTTAAATAGTGGGTGGTGATATTTGGTGGTTTTCTTAGTATTTCTGTTTGAATTTTCTTCATATGAACTTAATTGCAAAAAAAAAAAATAAAGCTTGTATTACTGATTTTTTGTTCATGCTAAACTGTCATTAAAAACCAAACACTTGTGAATTAGATTTTTTTTTGAAATCAGGGCAACATGGGAAAATGTGCAAAAACTTTGAGTAATGGAGAGAACAGATTGGCATAGTTCAAATTTGGAAAGTTGAGACCTCTTGGTTTTGTTCAGCTGTACAGGGCAGTCTTCTCTGATGTATTTGAAGTTTCTTCAACAGATTCCAGTGAATGCAACTACGTGTAGAATTACTAGTAGTAAATATCAAAATATTAGCTAGAAACTTAATCTCTGAAAGATTTAATGCTCCAGAATTAACTTAAACTTGAAAAGAAACTTACTAATCTTATTAAGTGGCCTGCTATGGTTGAGAGAATATGGTACACAGTTTAATGTTGGTCATTGCTGTCTTTGAGAGATAGCAGAAATTGCTTCTTAGGACATAGGTAACTGCTTTTTGAAATGTTGTTAAGTTACATCAAAATTTCCTAACAGCGAGGTTGTATCAGATTTCCTATGCATAACCTGTTTTAGGTAGCTGAAATATTTTACCACTTTAGCAAACCAATACAAATGGTTAAAAACTTGCATATCTTAATTTATATGCGTTTTTCTACTGGTCTGGTCTCAGGCATTTCCCTCGCTTTTGGGAAATGCTGGTACAGTAATTCCTGAGGGGATATTTGCTGATGGGGAACTTTTTAGAAGTTTCCACTATGTTTAGAGTAGCCAAACTTTCACTTCTTGATTTCTTCAGGAAAGGAAGCTTTTGTCTTTTGTCAGTTATTTCACTCAGTATCTGTTGATCCTCATTGCCAATTATAACCAAATTTGATAGAGGCAAATATATATGTACTTGTTACCAACTTGTGAAAAACAGCAGCTGGGCAGAGGAAAGTGCTCCAAAGAGGTACTTCAACTGAGGAAGACAGTTACAAATTCTCCTTCTCAGAGTAAGCAGCCGGATGGCAAGATAAAACAGAGATGTCGTCTAACCCCTTGGCATACCCGTAGTTCTGTCGCTTGGCAGCTAAATGGGTGGTAGCTGTGGAAGGCAGCTGTAGGAGGATATGCTGAGGTGTTGGTGTGGGGTAGAGACAAGCTGGAAGAACCTGAGCATTGTAAGACTCAAACCCATAGGAATCCAGGCTTCTGTAGCTTCCTTGTTCATGGAATAACTAACAGCAATGCTGGGAATGAAGGGATTGTCCTTATCCTTCTAAAGCAGTGCAGGATACTGTTAGCCTTCTTGCCGCAAGGGCACGTTGCTAGCTCACACTCAACTTGTTGTTCACCAGGATCCCCAGGTCCTTTCGGGTAAAGCTGCTTTCTGGGTTGCCCAGAATTTACCAATGCATGGGGTTATTCCTCCCTAGCTACAAGGCTTTCGACTTCCCTTTGAACTGTATGATTTCCTGTTGGCCAATTTCTCCAGCCTGTCAAGGTCCCTCAATGGCAGCATAACCCTCTGGCATATCAGTTGCTCCTTCCACTTTTGTGCCATCAGTGAAATTGCTGAGGGTAATCTGCTGTATCATCCAGATCATTAATGGAGATTGGAGCTAGTATTGACCCCTGGGGTACGCTGCTGGTTACTGGCCTCCAACCAGAATTCACTATAGGTTGCCACCTTCTGATCCCTGCCGTTCAGCCAGTTTTCAATCCACCTCACTGTCTGCTCATCCAGCCCATACTTCATTGTGCTTTTATGATTTTACAACTTTTTTTTTTTTTTTTTAAATAGGGACATATAGTGATATCCAAATAGCCATGCTCTTTCTCTGTCCATCTGTCCTTTTCTGGTTCCTGACACTTCTGAGCATAGTGGACACTGTTAGCCAGTTTGCCATATACACTGAATTCCTGCAGGTTTTGTGTCAATTGGCAGCTGGGCAGAGGAGGAGGACACTATTGATACAGGGAAAAGAAAGAAAAATCAACACCACTTCACCTTTAACTTGTTCAGCAGCAAGAGAAAGCACCTAGGTGATCTGTGAGTTTCATACACTAGTCTGCAGACAACCAAGTAGTTGATTCTGAACCCATACTTCTAACCTATGGATATATTGCTGTGAAAGAAATCTAGGAAACGAAGAAGATACTGCATTGGGACTAATATCATTAAGGATATGAGGTGAAATGGGATTTTGTAATCGAAGATTGAGGGTTGCATGGCGTAGGTATCTTTACAAAACTGTTCTTTATTAGGTGTCTTGCAGAACAAACATATCTCAAACTGAAGTGGTTTGATGCTTCAAAATTTTGTTTTTATTTGTTTGGCTTTTCAATATGGATAGGAAAGACATCCCAGTTTATTGAATGTACATTTTGATTTACATGGTATGCACTTGTCATAGCTGATGGTGGAAGATTTGATAGTGTCTTATATTCTTTCAGTATCTCAAGTTTGTTGTTATTTGTCTACTAATGTTGTGTAACTTCTGTATTTTTTGTATTGCTGTGTTCTAAAGTACTGCATTAAATAGGGTGATATTGGGGAAAGATGCAGGGAGAAGACTTGGAGAGATGAGGTTATTTCATTCTTTGGCAAGTTAATGGTATAGAGCAGGACATAGAACTAAGTCTTCAGAAGTATTCAAATAGTACTTTAGTTCTCAAATAGGCTACTCTGCTTAATCAGTGTTTGTGAAGTTTACCGAGCTATTACTGTGCAATAACAGTATTTGTAATATATTCTTTAGAATTACTTTTTCTTCTACTGGTAACAATAGGCTGCCATCCTCTGGTGAAATTTGTTAATTGTCGTCTTGTAGGGACCTGACAGATTTTTTGGAAGAGAGAAGGCTATTAAAGTTTGGAAAGCTTAGATGCGATAAATGTTAATTTCCTTATTAGAGGAATGTAGTTACTTGTACAAGGAATAAGTAGCATAAGACTTAGAAGGATTTCTATCAAATCTCTTTCTCCCTCTTTCCTTTTTCCATAACATCTGTGGAGAATGTAAAGGTGGATTGATTTCCTGACAGTTTTTCTCCCCATCTGCTGATACTGAACTGCCTTGTTCTATGGAAAGACTGTTGAATACTAGTGTATTATCATTAGTTAACTATTATTCTGTTAGTTTCATTGCTGTCCATAAGGCACATTTTATATTGTAATGCCTATATGTCATTGTGACATGCACTTGGGTTTATGTTAAAGTATGCCAGAGGTACAAGGTGTGTAAATTATTAGTTACTATTACCCACAAATGCTAGCTGAAGAATGATATCTGAAAATAGTGAAGGGTCATTGAACATATTTTTTTCTCATTGGTGACAGACATCCTATGAATTTATGTGACGCGATATCCATTGAATTTATGTGACGTGACATAGGAAATTACTGTCTTTTCTGTAAAAATAACTCCTACAGTTAGAATGAGCCATTTGATACATACCCGCCTTAATGCAAAATTGCAAATGTAGCTTCAGTCACAGAAAAACTTTTTCAAACTTCAAAGCTAGCTGTATTTGCCTTGAAGATGAAAAGCTAAGCAGTTGACTAAAATCTTTAGTTACTAAGTGTGTGAGTGGAGGTAGGATCTTCAAAACAGTGTTGCAGTTTTTTCTATGAATGTTATATGTATCCATGGATGCTGACTGTAGAAAGAGTTTCTCAGTCGGAATGCATAACAAAGAGGAAAGAAGAGAAGGCAGGAGAGTTTTTAAGGCTTTGGAAGGATGAGATCAAGACTACATAGTCTTCTGCCTCTTAGGACTCTGCTACATTTTTCCAAAGCTTTCACATTATATTGACTTCAACAGTGGACCTAAAATTTGGTGAAACTCTTACAAGAGTGCCTGTAAATAATTCTTAGGTGTAGAAAGTATTAACCATGCTTTCCAGGGACTAGGACTACCCTGCTAAAGTCAGGCCCCAAGGAAAGTTTCAGATGAGGTCCAAGACTGAGTACAGTTTCTGGAGCCTTTATTAGGCTCATTAACTAGCCTCAGCCAAAACTCCTTGCCTTAGGAGACCAAAAAGCCCAGTGGCCATTTTTCCTGTATGTGCCTGGTGGTCAGTCACAGGAACACAGGAGGTTTGAACAAAAGCAAGAGAGATTTTATTTTTTCATGTGGCTACCTAGTCACCTGTGGGCCTTTGTTATGTTTGGAAATCTTACGCAAGATGCAGTTAGTAAGATTTACAGAGAATACAGGTAATTGCTCTCAAGACCTGCTTGCAGCTGAGTAGGTTTATTAGCAGTGGGTTGGTTGAATTGTCCTACTTTTAATCCTTATAACTTAAATTAGTGTAGAAGAATGTATTGTATTACTGTGAGTTTATTCTTTTAGTTAAGATGCAGAATTTGAATCTGCTTTTCTATTTATGTTGTCATTGCTGAATTGGTGTAAATAGTATAGCATGAGTGTTTAAGGAGATATTTAAACTAGTGATTTATAGAAATGTAATGATTTTTCTGTTACTGATTCTATTCTGTTTACTAGCATTGTACTTGCTCTTTGTGCTTTCAGCTGAAGATTTGATTGAAGTCTACCCCACTTACTCAAGGTGAAAACTGTTAACTTAATGTTCTACAAAGATCAAAGATTTGGAAATTTTCCTTCCGTTTTTCATTCTTAACCTTCTTTAGGATTGGCCTTCTTTTTGCTTTTATGTTGCTACTTGACCTCTAGAAGTCCCTCAGATATTTTTTGGCTCTTGATTACTCTCTAGTCATCTACAAATTTTCCTGCCTCATCCTTTATTTGCCATTCCTCTGTCTTTTCAATAGCAAACTTTATAAGCAATGAACCTTTTGTGTAACATTAAGGACTTCAGCTTTTTAGCTGTTGCTAGATAAGAATGGGCATTTATTTCAAGTCTTCTCTTTCTTCTTGGACAGTTGTTATGGACAATGCTTTGTCTCTGTGGTATGGGTTAGGAGCTGTTTATGGTAGTATAAGGCAGTGTACGTAGCCTATCATTAAGAGAAGGTTGGTATTTCCCAGAGGGTATAAATGTGCACTTGAGCTGTTACCATGAAGTAGTAGCTGTTCCTGCCTGAGTACGAATGTAAAGATTTTGTCTGATGATGATTTACTCTAGGGTGAATGACTAGTATATGTGGTGTGTTATTCTTTATGTTACTAGGCTGTTTCGTTCTCAGTTACTTATTTCTGCCCTTGCTCTTTTCAAGGTTCTTCCATGCTGCACATAAATCTTGTAGAGGTGGCTTAAAGAGTTGGCTGTTTCCCTCTGTAGCTTTATCAGATTTGTTACTGTTAGATTTATTTGAAGTGCAACATATAAAGAGGCTCAGATTGTGTCTTCACTGGGAATGCGGAATTGCAGTAAAAGCTGGTATGCATTCCCTCTATGAACAGTTCTGTCTTTCTTATGGGTGTAGTAACTAACTTCCTAGTGGAAAAAAATCTGCTGAAGGTATTGCCTTTTTTCCTTTATATACATCACGCTTGTCTTCTAACACCGGTCTGTGTTTAGACATCATAGCTCTTTATGCATGATGACATAGCTACAGCTAAAGAAGTCCATGATATTAACTAGATCAATTGTTGAAGAATATACTCTTTAACTACTATTTTCAGCACTGATTACTGCTTTTCTCATGTTATTTGCTAGGAAATGCGTGCCTTAGAAACATCTTCAGAAACCAGGAATAGAAAGATGCTTGGTGACCTTCAGAATTGTTTTGGGTTTTGTGTGGGTTTAGTGTTCTGTTTTGTTTTTATTCTGCCTTGAAGTGTTTTACAGAATTTCTGTTTGCCAAAACTGTTCTTCAGTAAAAGCCTCCCCTGGCCCACTCTCCCTCCTCTCCCCATGTGGTTTTGGGTCTCAACACTAAGAAAATGTTAAATACAAAGAGACCAAGCAGATAAAAAAAATCAGACTTTAGACTTTATGCTTATTGCTTAGTGTACTTAGGGAGGTGGTAGACAGGCTGAGAGACTGGGAATTGCTTGATTTCTATGTAGTATTTTCTTCTACTAGTTTGTGTAATTTCCTGTAGCTGCTTCAAATAAAGTGTTGAATTTTTAATGTTGTGAAGAACAGCAGTGATAAATGATCCACAAGGCATGTAGATTTGGAAAAAGGAGGAATAGAGAAAATATCTAGAGAAGAGTCAGAAAGGTGTTTAGTTATAATCTCTGAATGTGTAATCAAGTATACAAATGCAAGTATTCTTTATTTAATTTATTTTGAATCCCAATAGCAAATATACACTCAATAGATATATAAAATATCCATTTTATACAGTACTGTCAGTATTGAGAATTCTATGTACTGACCTACATAAGGAGTCAGGGTAGTTGAGTTCCAGCTATCTGCTTGCCTTCAGCAATTTTAAGGTACTTACATTAATGAGGGATTCTTACACCCGTGTGATGTCAAAATATAAGAGGAAAAATTAAATGAAAAACATGATTACAGTTGTTATAGATAAAAGAAAATGTTTGTGCTGGCCTAAAGGGAGTTTAATAATAATTCCTATTAAGCTTGAAGCATATGATACATCTTGAATCCTACTTTTTAATGTTCAAAATGCATCAAATTATAGTGATAGCAAAACATTGAAGGACATTTCCCTCTTAAAGTTGCAAGAAAATATACCAAAAACTTTTAAAAGTTTTTTGCAGGTTAGTTCTTGATATGAAACTCTCCTTTATCTCAATAGATTATAAAAATATGTTATAGTTTATAGACAAAAGACCTCATGATACCATACCTTTTTATTGCATCTTTGCTGATTGTCAAAAATGGCACAAGAAGTTGTCCTTGAAGTCTGTTAATTTTTTTTTTTTGCACCTTTATTTACAACACTTTTTGGCAGAGGGAGAAGGTCCTTACTGTGGAAAAAGTCACTTCCACTTGATTTTTAGAATTTATTTGAAAGAAAGAATATGCCAAAATTATGTGATTTAGGTAAAGAATTTAACATCTATAATAGGAAACTTCAAATACAGTTTCCAGTTCCACTTCCAAGAGTCCTTTCATAAGACACAAAGGCTTTTGTTTGAATTATTCAAACGTAGGTTGAACACTGTCCAATAATACAATAGATCCTACTAACATACTGTTTCTAATTATCTCTGAAATAGTAAATACTTTGTAAACTGGTTAAGTAGTGTAAAACTAGCATTTTTCTGCAAATTTCAAGTATTGTAGAACTGATTTGAACAAGTTGCTTTTTGAAATGACCATCTTCAGTATCACTTGAGGAAATTTCCAAGTTGCACACTGTTTCTGGCTAAAATGCAACGGAAAGTTGAAGGCTGAATCTCCTGGTACTTTACGGGATTATTGAAGAGGCTTATGCCACTGTATAATGCTTTCTTCTTTCTCCTTCCTGTTGGACAGAAATCATTCACTCCCAGTTTTGCAATATGATTAGAATGAAGGAAGACTACCTGCAGCAATAAGAAACAGGAAAATATAATAGTTAGTATGTAAATGGGAAAAATATCTAAACATCCATTGGCATACAGATAAGTGAGGCTTGCTATAAGATCAGTTGGGTGCAAACCTTAATAGTGACAGGAATTAAAAATTTGTGTTAAATCTTTAAAAAATTTATCCCTCCTGCCACATTCTCACTCACAAAAGAAAGTTACATGGTATTTTATCAGTGTGTTGTCAGAATAATTTGGTTCTATTCTTATGGAACATTATCATAAAATGCAGTTTTATATTCTCTTATAGTAAGAATTATAATGATGCAGTATTATATTCTCCCATAATGCAATTTTTCAGTGATTTAATAAATTTCAGAGTCATGTCAAAATATATGTGACAGTTAATTATGCTTTTTATTTATATCCTAATCGGTGTGGCAGTGTGAAAGTCAAACAACTTGTAATTACACCTACTAAATTTAATTTCTATTAAATTTTATATATGACCTGAAGATATTTCAGTTCAGGTAATCCAGGAGGAACTTTCTTGAGCTTATTTTTTTCAAGGTGGATTTCACGTATACTTGGTATGTTGGCAAAGCTTCCATTTTCCACATCTTTGATTTTATTATTCCCAAGGCCTAGCCTAGAAATAATACAAGAAACACCTGATTAAAAATTGAGATTCACAGCAGCATTGAAGATCATTGGTTGGTTGGTTGGTTTTTTAAAGATTGAAATACACAGGACTCTGATAGAAAAAAAACCCACCATTGATATAAAAAAATTTTTTTCTTCTTAATTTAGTGTCCACTTAAAGGACAATAGCTAGCCTGATGTGAGCAATTGCCCAGTTTTGCATGCAGTTTTTCTACATTAAGTGGCAAGAGTTAAAATGGTAAACATCAACCAATCTGCTTGTAAAATAAATAAAGTAGTATAGCTACAAAGTATACTCACAGTAATAAAAAGTGTTGTTCTAATAAATAGCCAAAGAAGTGCAAGTCTTGTAAAGAAACAGGTCAGGTTGGAATTGCTCTTTCCACGCATCCTGCAATTCCCTTTTTCTCCTTTCTTTCTTGATTTCTTCAGAAACTGAAGTTGGTTCAGTAGTTCCTCTTTGATACTAGTTTCTATTACCAAATCCAAAATTCAGTGCTTCTCAGCCATATTTTCAGAGTAGTTAACTGAGCTTTACAGAAAGAACTTCCTTCTTTTGTCCTACATCAGTGATAATGCCTCAGAAACATGCACGTTTTCTTTTTCTTAAACCCCATCACATTTGGAAACAGTTAACAAGTTGTTTCCTTTACCAGCTACTGTATTTCTCTCAGGCTAGTTTTCGGGAGGTGAATGTATCTTCTCTTATAATTTACCAGTTTTCCCATGTGTTTGTATAAACAAGACTTAAATTTCCCTTTTTCTGCCATCCTTTTATATTTTTCTTTGTGGCATGTATGAAGTGTCTCCTTCCAGTATGCTTAGGCCTTCTCTGGAATTAAAAAGCTGTTATGACTCTTAAATCCTAGAAATTTAGTTGCAAGAAAGGCAATCTGTTCCTAAACCAAAAATCAGTTGGTGTTTCTGTATAATTCATTTTGGGGGGTGATTTGTGAGATGAGTGACCAAGGAGTTAAAATGCCTGGGCCTGATGGTTAACAGGCTAGAGAAAAATACTGAATACTGTTGATAAATAATGTGGCTGCAAAGGTTCATGTATTCCAAGTATGAGAAATATGTGCAATGCTTAATTGAGACATATTACTACTAGCACATTACGAGATATTATATAAAAGCCATGCTATATTATACAACACCCAGGTGTCATGAGGTAGAAATTTATGATGGTTACATTTTGTAATTGGATGCTGGTCTTAACATACACTTCTGTTGTGAACTGTAGGCAAGACATGTAATAACAAGGCTAGTGTTCGTTTTGGGTTTTTTTTATAGTTTGGTCTTATTTACAGCATTTCTTACTAAAACTTAAAATTTTTAATTGCCTTTTCTCCCATTAGCAAGAGAAGCATCAAATAAGAGATCCTGCCAGGTCTGACCTTTTATCAAATAAAAGCATTCTGCGTGAGAATTTTACCTTTGAAGGTCTTTATACCGGTTAAAATCTTCAAGTTCGATCGTTGTGATCTTATTGTCATCTAAGTGAAGTTCTAGTAGGCTGGAGGGCAATTCTGATGAAAAACAAATGCACAGTATGAGAAAAATAAGCCAATTTATTTTTGTTGGAATACACATTATGTTCCAAACAGCTTCTTTCCTTTGTGTTTAGGATTGGGTGAAGAATCTTGGGGGTGGGGGGTTGCGGGGGTGAGGGTGGGGAGTTGTCTGCATCAAAGAAATGGGTATTAGATAAAAGTGGGTTACTTTTTTTAAAAAATAAAATCCTCAGAACTGTTGGTGAGTGGACCAGGAGATGGAGAATCTTTTTTACAGTACCCTTTTAGTGAGGGCAGAGAAAGATAGTCACAAGTTTGAATCTCTATTTGCTGATCTTATGTTCAGTTTTACTAGCATCTGTCTAGGTGGCACCCTGACACCAAGCGAGACAAACCACGTACTTCTGTTGCTAAATATGGCTTAGGAGAGTACTGCTCCCATGGCCATTGTGATTTGTTGTAGCATTACTTACTGTAATGTACTGTAAATGTACTTACTTACAGTGGTGTGCTTTACAGTCTGTCTTTATGCCAGTTGACATGCTTTGGTGTTTGTGTATTTGGGCTTCTTTCCAGTTTACACTCCAGTTTACAACTCCCCCCCGGGTGCTGCTTGTGTCTGAGTAACAGTGTTAAGAGGGAAGACTACCCATGTGTCCATTTTAGATTTTAAGTGCATTTTGTAAGTTAGATCTTTTAAAAAATCTTTTCTTGTCATTATAACATTTGCAGATAGAAGGATGTAGAAACTTAGTTTCCATTAGTGTAGAATGTGTTCACCATGAAATCCTGTTTGTTTATGATTTGTTCATGTATTTGACACCACATATTGGATCTCATGCTGTGTTTCCTTATAGGAGATTTCTCTGTAACAAAGACAAAATCTGAATCATTGTAGGCATGGTTTTTTGTGCTAAATGACAGGAGATGGTGTTATGATAATACTAGAAGAAAGTCTGTCTTTTTGTGTCAGGGTGTGTCACCATAGGCAGACAGATATTTCTGATCTTAAAATTATCTGAACAATTGAGGTGAGTTGGTTTTGTTTGTTGTTGGGTCTTTTTTTAGTGTTCTCTTCTACAAGGATGCTTTGGCATATGTATCTGTCTACAAGAACAGATTAAATTTAATAAGAAACAAGTTCTTTATCTGAATGATCCAGAAATAAATATTGCGGGGCCAACATTTAGTTTCCCTGTAAGTTAATTAATGATACAACATATCATATTTTGCTTTGTTTCCCCTCTTTTTCTATTAGCTCGCAGTTTTGAGCCGTTGAAAACCATGAGAATTCAGTAAAATACCACGTAAAATACCACAGAAAATGCAGGTAGAGCGTTGTACTGAGTTCTTCTGTACTACTTTTGTCTTTGTGGAGGTCAGTGATTTATAAATTTGGTGTTTTAATTTATTTCTACCTCCAAATCACAAGTTAATTGTTTTATATGATTAATTTTAAATGCATAAAGGAAGTGGGAATTCTGTAACCCTTATGAACCAGATCAAATATCAGGGGGTTTGTCATTTGTAAGAATTTTTGGGAGGCCGATGGGAAGGATGTGAAGTGACATCTTATTATCATTTTATTCACGCTGTTGCTCCTGAGAAGAGTCTCTGGATGACCCTGGGCTGCCTGGCAAGGAGAAGGCAGGGAGGGGGCTGGAGAGTGAGCGTGTGTGCACGCGCATGCACGCTTTTGAGATGTAGAGTTGGATACTAAGTACAAAAAGAAAAATAATGTAGGAGGTGGTTTAGTAGTAATGAACAATATAAAACAATTTATGAACATTTTTATAATCATATAGAAGTTAAAGCATTTTATTTAGGAGTATACTGGTATAGGTAAGATAGAAAAGGTAAAACAAAGCATACCTTTAGGAATTGAAGTTAGTTTAGCTTCTGCGATTCTTATATGATAGATATTTACTCCTTCAAAAGCCCCTGGCTCTATTCCATCATTGTTTAGAGGATTTGCACTCATTTCTGTCCAGGGGGGGAAAAAAAAGTATTCATGGCATAGGAATTTTGTATATGTTCAGTGAAATCAGCTGTTTATAACTTAGTCTGTTTATGACTTCTGATGTTCTAAGCATTAATTTTTGTTTAGCTTTGATTACCTATTCTGAGGGGTGGAAGTCACAGCTTTCAGTGAATAAAGACTGTCTAACTTGGCTTGCAGGGTTACCCGAAACCTGACCTATGTAGCAACCTCACATAGAAATGAAATTGTGAAAAATCATTTCCACAGCATAGGTATCTCTTTAGAGGAAATTGCACATTGAGAAAACGTTTGAATGAAAATCATATAGAGTATGTTACATTTTTGCTAAAGACATTTTCTCTTCTACTTGATAGGACTTACCTAAAACATGTAGAGACTTCATTCCTTTAAATACGTCCTTGTGGATTTTCTTCACCTTATTTGCATGAATTCTGAGCTCTGCTAAAGTTTTTGGTAGATTTGTTGGAATCTCAGTTAGCTGGTTATGGGACAAATACAATCGTCGTAGCTTCTTTGTTGGTTGAAAGGCTTTTGGATGGATCTTGGATATTTTATTGTTGTTCAAAGCCAGTGCCTATGAAATATGGGAACAGCAAGGTGAAGAAAATTTCTCTATATAGAACATTATGCTTATGAATTTTAAGTAATGGATTTGATATCTAATTTAACAATGAAGTACTTAAAATATTTTCTTTTTCCATCATACCAAACTTTTGGCAATTTATGTATCTTATGGGCATTTTACTTGATTGTGAAAAGCAAAAAAGAACCTGGAAGCTGGAGCATCCACAAGAAGGTAGAGAAAAACTAGTCATAGCTGACAAGGTACCAATGATAATGAGAAGAATTGGCAAAACAATATGTTTGTCTTCATATATTTTGTGGGATTGTATGGAGGTTACATTCTTTTTTATTGTTGTTGTTCCTTAATGCAGGCAAATTCTCAAAACTCAGAATTTCAGAATAATGCTGCAAAATAAAAGTCAGGTTTTAAATCTGAATTTCTTAAAAGTTAATGTCTGTATACAACTTATATACACACACATGAATTTATATCTTCTGTGCCATAATTTTTCAACGCTTGTGAATTTAAGTCTTTCTCTTGACTGTAGAGTACAGTAGGCCTTTTCTGTGACAATTTTTTGTTCTTGGTTACTATGTGTTATGACTTATTTGAAATTATTTTGCATGTCAAATCACATCTCTGCATTTTCATATCTAGACCATTCATTTTTGTTCCTTTTTACTTCTTTGAGCTGTTGGTAAGTCATCTGTTCTCTGGAATTGTGGAGAAAAAAGTAGAGCAAAACAGAATTAATCTTTGTTTCCCAGAAAAAATGGGGGTAGCTTAAGGAAATAAACAGGAAATGCTCCTTCATAATCCAAGTTGCCATCTGTGCCTTTGCTAAGTAGACTAGTACCCATATAAAGTAAACTTTCTTTTCAGTAAAAATTTTGTTAGGCCTTGCTGCAAATTAACTAATGAGATAAATCAAAACAGCTCAAGAGTTTTCAGTTATCACGTAATTAAGTGGTCACTCTAATATATGATGTGGCAATTGCCGATGTATTCCAGTGACTTTCTTGGTCATTGGAGGTTAGTTTCTGTAAGATCTTTTATACGGAATATAAACCAGAGTTAGTGTGCTTACCCCTAACCTGCTTGTAAGACCATTCTGTACTCAGGCTAGCTTAACCCATAATAATTAACAAGCTCATTCATAAACTCTTAGATCCGGTAAATGACTGAAGAGGATTTGTTTTATGTTAGTTTAATGTGTGCTTCATGTCTTTCTAATGTGGAATAGGATGTGTTGGTAATTTGCTATAACTTTTGGAACAGATTTGTCATTTTTACATGACATTTTTAAAATTGTCAGTATTTGTTAGCACTGGATCTAGAGTGGCATGTTATGGAAATAAGTATTCCAAAACAGATTTAATCTACTTTTCCAGGCCTCTGAGACTCATGATAAAAAGGGATTATGGGGTACTGTAAATATCTAGATTTATCAGTTGCCAGTGATACTTATTTTAAAGCCTGTCTCTACGTGCGTACTTGAGCATGTTATAAAATAGTAATGAAGCACATGACTTTCAGTTATTCAGTGTTGGTCTGTTTTCTGTTCAAGTCAATTAGATTTGTAACATTAGTTTCAGTGGCATATGTGTCAGTTGTATGCTGTATGCTTTTGAAAATACCCTCAGAAAATAACATTCTAGTTCTCCTGTGAGATTAAGTCCTTTCTTCTATTTTACAGCTAAGCAGATAAAAAAGGAGCACTGGTCTTGCAGCTTTTAAATTGTAGGGAGTGTTTCTGTGCATGCTAAGGACCGAATAAATATTGAGGGTCTTTTTGGTGAGATACACGTAGTACATTTTCTGGAAGCTGTAGAAATTAACATAATTCTTAAAGCTCAAAGAAATTTGCTTCTTACTATGTGGGAGCAGTCAAATGAGCAGGTGTTAGACTATTTTTATGGATACTGTTGGAGAAGAAAAATACCATTTGTATTTTAAAAGTATCAAAATATTTCAGATTGCTAAAGTAGATTTCAAACTTGGAAAATAGCAAGCTTACATAAAGTGATGTGAGTCCTTTGAGATCGTTTTCCTTGACCTCTTTAATTTTGTTGTTTTGAAGGTCAATCATACGAGTATCTGGTGGAATGTTGCGAGGTATTGATGTCAAACCTATTTAAGTATGTGAGATAAACAGAAACATTACATTCCTATATATAAGTCGAAAGAAGTTAACTACTGAACAGCAAAACACAGTAAGATTGTTGATTATTATGATTGGAAAGAAAATCTGAACAGCCACAACGCAAAGGATAGAAGGGAATATTTGATAATGAGAGGAACTAATTATGTAAGAATGTATGACAAAAACATGTGGATAGTTTCAAGAGGTAATGCTTCTACCATCGACCGTGATAGACTTGAATGGGGTGCTTGCTGTGTCTGTGAAATAAGGAGCCTCAGAGCACAGGTTGTCCTACAGGGAAGCTGCTCAAGTCCCTGGACAAGGCAGCCCTCGGAAGATCTGGGGCTGTGCTCCTGTATGGAGGAGCAGGGCTGTTGCAGTGGCTTTAAAGGACCTCTGCTCAGTGCTTGGATGCTCCTTTCTAACTCTACACTGCCCTTATCCCTTGCCCCAGCACCGTTGCTTATATAGACATACAGATAACACCAGGGCTGAGAAATGTATTCCTAGTAAAAGTGGACAGGAGGTACTTAATCACCAGTTGTATAAATCCCCCGATCCAGTTCACTGTTGAGTTACAAAACCGCTTCAGTTCATGCCATCTGAGATCCTGAATCAGGATCTAGAGGCTAACAAGGGATAGTAACTTGTTTTCAGTGGAAATGCTGATGCATCAAATGCTAAATGCTGGTCCAGTTTGTTAACAATTATTCCACAATTAATAGGTTACAGTTATTTAAAGATTAAGTTTTTTAATAGGGTTTTTTCTTATGTGTGAACTTAAGGGGTTTGCAATCTGTAAGCCAGATGCTAAAACCACAGCTTATTGCTATCAGCAAAAGCTTATTTTGATTCTTTAATAATGACACATTTAAAAAAAACCCAGCAATTTATGTATTGACTCAATGTTTCTAAGACATGAGGAGTCTAGGATTAAGTTTAGGATGGTGGCAGTGCTGTGATGAGAATGAATGTTGTCATCACTGTGCTAGTGGCAGGAGCATAGTCCTTTGATTACCTTGAATCATGGGAAAACTTCAATGAACACTAATTCAAATTGGAGAGATAAATATTGAATTCGTATTTAGGGACTAGCGTGTATGTGCAACAGTGACAGTAGCAGATTTGTCATCAGTTAAAATGTTACCAGTGAAGCACACTTTACTGGAAGATAAGCTGAGCAAATAGTTTGTATCCCATTTATGTGCTCACATTAAATTTCTTTGTGGTTTATTTATGGCCTCTTTTTCCTTTGTTATGTTTTCTTGTCATTTGACCTGTTGCTTTGCCATTGCAAATTAAGTACTGCTTTAGCCCTAGTCTTTTTTGAGAGAGGGGACTAAGAGCTTGTCTAATGCAAACAGAAGATACAGCAAACATTTGTGCTCTTCTGTTTGGCTATAACTTCGTGGAAGTAAACAAAACAGGAGAAAGTGTAATCTAAAATGTAAATATACGCATTTTTGCATTCTATGATTGTTCTCTTAGTGGATAAACTATTCAGTTAAATAGCTTTACAGTTATTTGTTACATATTATAAATGCCTTTCCATTCTATGCTGTTATCAGTGGAAGTCATTGCTAATGGAAGGTGGCTATAGCAGTTTATTAATTTTCTAAACTGATGCACATAAACTGGGGAAACGTGTTGTAAAAAGTGCTGGACACAAATTAGTTGCTGGACATGAATTACATACAGTTTGTAAGCCTAACTGAAAAACACGTACACTCCTTTTGAAAATGACAAGTATAGGAATATGTGAATGTGTGCAATGTATGGGAGCTGTAGAATTAATCTTTTAAAAGGCAAATCCTCCAAAGGAGAGTCCAGTGGAGAACAGACGCACAAACTCATTCTTACCTAGGTCAGAACAATGGACCACTCTCACATAGCACTGGCATCCAAAGGGACATACTGGGAATAGATCAAAAGGAATTAGTGGTATAATTGGTTCAGTGGTTGGAAATAGAGAATTGTCATCGTAGTCATCATCATCATCATCATCTTCCATATCTTGGAGCATCATATTCTTTAGTGAAAGATATGAAGGACCAGTGAGAGATTTGGCAGAGCACAAAGCCAAGAAGAGAAGGAGCGTGTATTCTTTCATATCTTCTTAATCAGGACAGCCAATCTTGAAAAGGAAAGTAAATAAACAAAAAAAAACCCAAACACAAGAATCAGTGAATATGAAACAGCAGATAAAGGTATTGAACTATTTACTTCACTCACTGCTACAGTCTGTGGTCCTGAAAAATGGTCTCTTATGAATATTGAGGTTTAATTACTATATGAAGATGAAGATGAAGAATACTAAAAATCCTCTTTAAAATATATTTGTATTATTATAAAATTATGTTATAATAAATGCTACTAAAATATTAATTCATCAGACATTAATGCCATATCAAAGTTTTCAGTTGAGTTTAAAAAATAGTATCATCATATGCTTCAGGCTTTGAAGTGTAATTTTTGTAGCAAATTTTACCAGAACTTGGAATTGGATTTAGTTTATTCTTTCTTAATGAAAAAGTATATTTTATAATGGGATACATGGGCTTATGTGCATTGCTTGTATCTAGAAAATTGGGAAGTACTTTATTAGCAATATATAAAATGCACTCATCAGGATACTCCCAAAACACTTGTTCTATCCCTTGAACACTTCCAATTAAACACTTCTTAGTCTAATCTGGAGTAACAGATAAGTTTTCAGTCCTGACAATGGCTTTACCCAAATCCCAGTCATTCATATATTATTGCTATTGAGAGAAGTTCACCTCTGTATTTTAATGCAAGCACATTTGTATGCGACTTTTATTTGATGAGGGCTCTTTTCTCTGACAAGGGCTTGCAGGTTATGAATCTGTGTAATTTGAAATCAATAACAAATTACAGACAGAAAAAAGCTGGAAACCAATGCTTCTATGTGCTTATTTTTTTCAATAAATATTTTTTTTTTCAACCTAGCTTTGTTGTCCTAGGGCCTGTACATGATAGCTAGGCAGCCAGCTGAAAGGAGCTTGAAATGTGCTTGAATTTAATGCCCTAAACCCCACCAGCTTTCTAGATTACCTGTAACGTGAACGTATCCTTCTTGTGTAGTTAAAGATCCTTCAGTCTGGAAGACAGAAAGATGTCGGATCAGTTAGGGTACCTTCAAAGCAAAAAATCCCGTGTCAGATAGATACAATTATTTTTTTCTGATGTTTTTGAGAAGAATACACAAGTTATGAAGGACTTATAAAGTAGATTTGTCTCCAGAAAAATATGGCAGATTCTGAAAACATTACAGCTATTTGTTCAATTTCATTCTGCTTCTCTGAGTTCTGATTTTACCAGGTTTCTTCCAGCCACACCTGACTGGGAAAACCAGGAGACCAGTCATCAACGACAGTATAGCACATTACCTGGGTAATGAAGATTAAAACCCTTAGATATTTTCTACATACTCTGGTTTTATTCTAGAGATTATTTGATTGACCAAATAGTCCTAGAAAACTAGTGACACAGGAGAACAGAGATAGTAAGAATTGCCACAGGGTCTTTTGCAAGTCTGTGAGAAACGACTGTAAATTCGGCCCTCAGCTCTACTCAGCTTCCAAAGCCCAATTCTGGAAGTCAGTTGGATCCTACAGTACACTGTGCAAACCAAGAGGGGCTGTTGTAAAGTTTATTATGCATATCCTGTTTATAAAAATGTTTGTATTTAGACTGTTATAGACCTCTTTAGGGAAATACTAAACAGATGTCAATTCTTGTTTGATCAATTATATGTTGCTGATCTGTTTATACCTGAAAAATGTCTTTATGCAGGCATTTTGTCATTGGTCCTCAATGACAGGAAGAGGAGTGCACTGGTTTGTACAAGGGTGTTGCCTTGGCTTATTCAAAATTCTGAGGTTTTGTATTGCTTTTTTCTGTACAAGATCATTTTGATGTCTCTTGTATATGATTCTTTACAGCATTAAAATGCTGCGTATTGCATACTCTGCTGCTACTGCAATGTATACATTTCAGGGCAAATAAAAAGATAAAAGCTAACAGTATTTAGATTACATAGAAGTCAGCCTTTTGAAAAGAATGCAGTGACACCTTCCCTCCAAATATGCATCTGAAAACAGGAGCATATTACAGTTCATATCTTGCAGGTATGCAGCATATAGCTGTAAGTTTAATACGTATTATAATCTTCCAGTTGCGTGTTCATTTGAGTACTGTCTTTTACTGATTTAGCAATCTCTTAATAGAATCTTCACGTATATTTTTCCCATGTATTTTCCTTTGTGTTTGAAATAATGTTCTCTTTCAATGCTCCTAGGAAGAATTTTATAGTTGTGCTTGCCATCCTATACAATGTGTTTTCTTGAAAGAGTCTTTGAATATAAACAGTGCTGGGAAAGAGGTGTGGATACATTTGTGTATTTGGAAAGAATTGCCATCAGGTCTGGCTGTACACCTTTGGAATGTTTGGCCCTGCCAAAATTGTATTTCAGCTTCAGCAAAACAGTCAAAATGTTCAATACCTTAGTCATACCATTAATTAGGCGATGAGGAGTTTGAAACCTTTCAGGCTTCTGAGTTCTCCCTAGTCTTGGAAAAATGCTTTGATGGCTGAGTTTTCATAGGCAGGCTGGTTGTCATCTTCTGACTGCTTAGGTATTAAGTGACAAAACGCTCTATGCTTTATTCAGTGTTGTTGTACAACATGTACGTGTAGGATATCATGTGTCATAGCATGTATCATATCTTGGGACATCTAGTTTCTAAGTCCCTGCTGAATTCTATTTGAGATAGGCATTGGATGTACAGTTTTACTGTACTTAAAAGGTAATCTTTCATGTACTGTCCTGAAATGCTCTTCTGGATCTGGTGCTAGGAGGTTGTCTTATGGAAATCTGTTTCCACACTTGCACCTGTAGCCAATGGATTGCATCTTTCCTTTCAGACATTCAGAAAACTAATTATGATTTCAAACTGTGAAAAGGTTGAGGCTGTGATTGGAGCAGTGGCCAGTTTGAACTCTTGAAAAACATGAGTTGTTCATACACAGTTCTAGAAAAGTAGTGTTGAAATATGTCATGGAGGAAATGTATTAGTCCTGTGAGTTAAATCTCTTGAAAAAGAGTCCCTTTACAGAGGGAAGCCTGAGTTGTGATATATTTGGAAAGAGAAAAAGCCCTTGCTTCACCTTCCCATTTTGCCATTAGGAAATCCTTATTGCTGATTGGCTTTGTAGTTAGGGGTGGTGATCAAGTTTGACTCCAAGTTTGCATTGGCCCAAGAATGGATTCCAAAGAACTGGATTTTATGGAGGGGTTTGTTTTCTTTTTTAGTTTCCCAGTAAATCGATGTTGATACGTCTCTGGATAAATGCTCTGACTCTGTAGCTCATCTCAAAGAACTTGTACAAATTTTAAACTTCAAGAGTAAGAGAATTGAAAGAAAATGAAAGCCTAAAATCCAAGATCCCATTGATCTTTCTGGAAATACGTTAATTATTTTATCAAGAGAATTTTATGAGCTATTTAATTAATTGTTTCAGAAAGTACAGTTCATGAATACAGCTGTACTAATGGCTCACTGCTGCCGCTTGAGGCTGGTTCTGCTCCCACGTACATCCTTTCAATCTCTCATACCAGGTCTTCCACTCAGGCTGTTCGCTGAGCTGATTGAATTCACTAAACCAGCATAAAACTAATGTAAACAAGAAAAAAAACCCAACACATTCTTTCCGTTTGGACAAACTGAATCACCCTGAGTATCAGAGCCAGCACAAAGGAATGGGTGGAACAGGCTAGTTTAGGGGGGTGGAACGTTAAATGGGAAGAGAAGGAAGAAGAGGTGGGACAGCCATTCTTGACATATGGGAGTTGTTAGACAGGCTCATATGTTCTATTGAATAATACCCTAAGCAGATGATTGTTGCTTGCTCAAAGTCTGGCCTTGCCCATTCTCATTTCTCCAGACCAGAATATTGACGATGAGTTTGAGAAAGATTGTAGTGAATTCAAGGAGGGCTCACATCTTCATTACACATTCTTTCTAGCAATCCTACTTTTCCTTCAGTACCAAAAGCTTCTGAATAACACGTTTTCACTGGAATGCTAGCCACCCCAAAGTGAGGTAATTGAATGTGGATGGTACATTTTACATGTAGAGATGCCATAAAGCTGACTTTCTTTCCTGAAGTATGTAACAATCCTGAAATCACTGTACTAATTGTTTGGGACATACTTATCCTCACTAACATGGTGATCTTTACCAAAACTCACATTGCCAAACAACATGTGGAAGATACGAACTTCTATGCTATTAACTTGAGATAATACTTATCATTTATAACTAGTTAAATGAAGATGATGTCACAGTATGTTAATATGATTAAAATCTTTTAGAGATCGTGTGGGAAATTCCCATGTAAGCGTGCCATGGTTCAGTGACATGAAATTTCTAAACATGAATTATGGGAAGAAAAACACTTTCTGTGAGGACAGAAGTGTTGTCTGAAATGAAAAGCCTGGATTCCTTGGCAATTGCGTGCCAGTCCTGCAGCATGTGGTCTTTGTTGTCTTACCAGTTATGACACTGAAGGAGTTAACAGGTAAAGTTTTGAGACTTAAAAATACTCTAAATTATATTTAGAAATCAATTCTGTTATCAGTGTAAAGAGGCAAATTTCCTATGGCATTGTTTCTCAAAAGGAAATGTTTAAATGACACAGTGGTGGTCTTTACAGAGGCAAAGAAAGATCCCTGTGTTCATTAATAACACAAATCATTGCACTGTGCACAGATTTTGTCCAAAGAAAGGCAAGACCATAGCTGTTTTGATATCTATATTTAAAAATAGTTCTAGTTCTATTAGTCATTGTCCCATTCCAGAAATAAAGGGAGTTTTGTTTAACTCTTTGTCTACTCTACTGAGTTACTTAAATTGTTTGAGAAAAACAGGAGAAAATTTTTTGCTCAGGCAGATTGCTAAGAAGTGATTCTGTCTTGAGAAATAGTCCAATATTGAGGTTATGTAGTATAATATGAATGGCATGTTTACAAAGTAAGTTATGTTTAGAGAGTATTTACTTTTTATGGAAAACATTGCTTGACTCTTTTATGTTACTGAATATGATCTGTGAGCATTTTTAGGTTATAGCTCATCTACAGTTCACTCTTTAATGTGTTGTTTTTAATTACTTTGCTGATATCTACCTTAAAAAAACCCCACAACTCAAATACCAAATTACAAAACGTTAACACTGGGTTGTAACTCATAACTGCTATAATTGTATTTTGTAATAATGGAGGAAAAAAAAATTATTGTCAGTTGTTAAGTCTTTCTGACAAGTCTTTCTTTAATAGTTTAATACTTCATTGTAGGTTTTTTTTTTTGCTTTACAGCTCAGATGTAGTAAATACAGAATTATTTCAGCTGCAAAGTAAATTTGCAAATGTTCCGTAAAAAAGTGGTACTTCTAACTCTAAATTACCTGACATTATTAATCTGCACATAGTGACTGACAACCTGTTGCTTAATTCTTCATTGCTATTTAAATAGAATAGGTATTCAAATTGGACATACCTTGCAAGTTTGATAGTTCTTCCGGAAGCACCGTGATAATCCACCTGAGATCTTTATGTCCAGTTATTTCATATTAAAAAAAAAAAAAAGAAATAGAGAAAAAGTTAGACTGAGTTCTGTGAAATGGAAAGTAAATATAAAGAAAAATTCCACTTCCAAACTTCCTGATCCTCCTGGCACCGTGGGTGATACGAGAGTAAAGTGCTGCTGCTTCAGATTAGCCCATCTTAGTACTGAAGAATGATATTAAGACAACTTGTTACCACTCATATGTTTTTCATCACTGCCTGTATTACAGCCAAAACTTCTGGCTTAACTCTAGCCATCTAGTGGAAGACTTTGTAAAACCTGTAGTTTAATAATAGTTGACATCAGGCCATTAGAAGTACAGTGA
>NW_009259328.1:3322922-3327636 GCF_000687185.1 Egretta garzetta
CTGCTATAGAATCACACTTCTTATTTAGGATTTCATTAGCTGTTTTTCTTTAAAAAGCGTGACTTGAATAAAAGTATAAAAACTTAGCCAGTGGCAGAGTAAACCAATAGTCTATAGTAATCAGCGTGTTGCCAAACCTTTCTGAAGTTATAAAATTAGGACTTTGTTGTGTAGTTATGTATAAATACTACGTCTAGCTGTCAGTAGACAACTATCTGGCTGGGGACGATGGTTCAAGAACGTAAAATGTAGATCAGATTTTATTAGTCAATACAGTTAATTTCTTTCTCTTGTGTATGAGAACTAAAGCATATCTTTGCTTTAAAACAGAGACAATATTTGCAATATACTGTGATAAGGATTGAAGTTGTGAGCTTAAAACAAAATCTTTGAGAATTTTCCCTATTACATTGTTTGTACTGACATACACATCCCAATATTAGAAACTGGGTTATTCTTTGTTTACCTTTCATAGGCTGCCTGTTTATGTATACTTCAGAAATGCACGACTAGTTAATTTTACCAAAAGCAAGTTTCATAGTCAATTTAACATCTGACTTCATCTGTTTCTTAATTAGCTCTTTTCTACATTAAGAGTCCGGTCTTGCTGTGGAAAAATAGCCTGGAAATTTTATTTATTTTTTTAATATACATGTAATGTGGTCCTGTTTGCAAAATGATGGTTTAAGTTGCATATTAGTTATTTGTTTACTGTTACTTTCTTAAGAAAGAAAAAGACACTGTGCCAACAACTAAAACTTTGGTGCTGTCATATCAAACAAGATAAGGCTTATGTTACCTGCTGCATTGTTTTTGCATGTGTTCTAGTTCCAGTAGCATAGATGAATGATGATAAAGGTTCTCCCTATCACTTTTCCCAAGGAATGAAATGACAGATTCAGAAGCAATCACTTTCCCACATAAAAATCTGAAGGATGATCTTAAACTTTTTAAAAATCTTAAATTGCATATATCTGCATTCTCTTGACTGCATTTAGAAACTGAAGCTTCCCAAGCAAGCACTCCCCTGTGTTTTGAATACCTTGGTTTGGATGAGTTTACTTGAGCAAATTTGTATTAAATTGCTGCTTTAAAAAACTTCCAACACTTTCTTGGCTCTTTAATAGAAGAGAGTGAGGGCTGAGGGTTGTGATATAACTGTAGTGGTTTCTTCTTTTTCAGTTCTTCTTTCAGTAGGAAAGTGTTGAATCAGCAATTTCAGCTTTTTCTAGTTTTGCAGCAATGCTCCCACTTCCTGATGTTTAGCAACATCTCAGTTTTGGATCAATACTTTTTTTAAATTACTGTTTTCTCTTTTTAGTTGATTTTGATGGTAAGAACACATTTCTGTGTGTATAAAGTTTGTCATAGTCATACTACATACTGTAGCTGACATGTAGACTGATAGTATCTGGAAAAAATGTCACCATCTTATCCTGTAATGGATTACACACATATTTTGTATAATGTATGGTATCAATATGGTAGGAATAAATATTGCTTATACTGACATGCTGTTCTTGTAATGAAACTGTTTAATATCTCAAGACACGGGTTTAAGTATTTTGATTGTGAATATAATTGCATTTGAAAATAAAATACCCAGAAGCCACCTTTTTCTCTTGACTACTGGATTCTGAACTTTAGATGTTAGCTGTTGATAGCAATACTAAAAACCAAAATAGGCCAGTGGTTCTCAATCATGAGACCCAAAATCATGAGCCTGTTTTTTTAAACACTTGCAGCTTATTTCCAATTTACTGAAAACTAACTACTATTGCAGAAGAGCCAGCACAGTAGGGCAGCTATAGAGTGTGCAAACAACTGAATTGATGCTAGGTACTTGGGTCAATGGTCCCTGCAGTTTCAAGGGTAAGACTACAGTGTACTTATGTAGAATGTGTAGCAGCCATTCAAAGGCTGTAGCTGCTGCCTTTTGAGGTAGGATCAAATGCTGCTCTCTTGGCTATCTTGTAAAGCAATTGATTTGAGGTGATGCGGTTGAAGATGCTAGGAAAAGAAAAAATGATGATATCTTATTGCTTCTGCTGTTTCACTAATAGTGAGATTTTTGTTTTTAAGTAGTCTGATAGAAAAATGTGTCTCTCACAGCTGTTTAATCCATGAAGTTGGGGTCTTAATGAAGAGAGATACTTGTAAATAGAAAGTAGTCTGAGGGTATTTTCCTTTCAAGCAAATGTATATTCAGCATGTTGTGGTTCAGAATACTGTCTTTCACTGGGGTGAAATACGCAAATAAAAAAAAATTTGGATGGTGTTTTATGTTTAACATCACATTGGTGATATAAAGTGCTATCTTGATTTCTTTGTTGAAAATGACTATATTTGTATTACTTTATATGTCTGAGCAGGCAAGCATATGCTGCCATATGTGGCTAATGCTTACACTGCAGTCTCTTAAGCTGATCTTGTATACGTTTGTTATTGTAAGGCAAACTAAGTACTTTTTCATTTTCTAGCACTGTTTATAAATGTGTTTTACATAAAGTGATGAATCTAACATCAACTGCACAAATCTGTCTTGGAGACTGTCCATCACATTTTAATAACATGACATATTCCTTTTATGCTCACAACCAGTCCATGTGGAGTGCAGTCGCATACTTTGGTTTTAGCTAAGTTTTGGCTCTTCCCAAGTTGCACTTCACTATTTAAGCTAGCTGAGTATAGAAAACCTATTCTTTGGTTTCTGTAGTTCATCTTGATTCTTCAGTATTTATATATAAATATATAAAATGATCATTATTATTTATTATCATGCATGAATTAACTTTCAGTTGTTAATACATGCATACTTTTTAGCATATTCTTGGAAGCTGACTTAGAAACTGCAACAAAATATACTGTTTCATTTTGCCAAGTCTTTATTCTCTGGTCTTTATTAGCAGCATATAACTATTGAAGGGCAATTCATAGCTTGCTGTATTAAGAGAACATGTATAAAAAGAGGTAAGAAGTCAAGTGTGCATGTACATGCATCCATGTGATCGTCAGGTGCATCGTGTTTTATGCATGCACAAATGTGGTGATCTGGAACGTCTGGAGGGGCAAATTAGTAACCTGAAGAGACAGATCTTCTTTTTCACCCTTGCAGATAGCTTGCATTGCCTTAGAGAGAGTAAGTTAACTTTGTTCTACCTTAGGCTATAGATTAATACAGATTTCTCTCTGTGGTAATGCCAATTTAAGAAGTCCCCAGATAGCTTATTCCCACCTTGAGGCTCATCTGCTTGGTCCTGTAACAAAGTTTGTGCACTTAACTGGATCAGGAAACTGCTCTGCCTGAAAAATAACCTGCTTTGATGAAAGAAGGTCTTGAAATAGTTTTGGTTTCTGTACATGTCAATTGTTAGTCTTGCTTTTGATGCTACTTGCAAGTTTGGATAATGTTACATGGCATTTTTATGGAATATGGGTATTTATCTGCCTTACAGACATTGGAAACACCAGACATTCTTTCATGGAAAATCAAACAGTAGTTAAAATGAAAAACTCTGCAACCAGTGCCAAACTACTGAATCACTCCGATAATAAGTGCTAAAGGAAAATTTTCTATTTCAGAATACAAGCTGGACTGATCACATTTCCTCATAGAGCATCAAGCATTTACTCTGCCAAAGTTTAACAATTAAAAAAAACCCAACAACCTGATCACCTGCAAATGCTGATTTTTTTTTTTCCATTTTCCCTCTGTTTTAACAAACAGTATGAATAATATGGAAGCGTAAGTTCTCTTATACGCAACTTTTTGCTAGATCCATGTTCAGAACATAAAGACAACATTTAAAGAGGTAGCTGTCATCAATTTCTATTGAGTTAGTAGTTTTAAGAAAAAAGAAACATGGCCACCCAGTCCTTTTTATATTCCAGAAAAAAGGAAATAAAATATTCGAAGTATGTTAGACTGAAAAGATAATTTAATTTAATTTGGTTTTCCCTAACTTTACTTATCATCAAAAGTAATTTATACTGCATTCAGAGATCCAAAAAAAGATTACTTTCATAGAATCATAGAATGTTTTGGGTTGGAAGAGACCCCTAGAGGTCATCTAGTCCAATCCCCCTGCAGGAGCAGGGACACCGCTAACTAGATCAGGTTGCTCAGAGCCCCGTCCAACCTGGCCTTGAATGTTTCTACTCTCTGGGCAACCTGTTCCAGTGTTTCACCGCCCTCATTGTAAAGAATTTCTTCCTTATATCTAGTCTAAACCTACCCTGGTTCAGTTTAAAACCATTACCCCTTGTCCTGTCACAGCTGGTCCTACTAAAAAGATTTTCCCCATCTTTCCTATAGGCCTCCTTTAGGTACTGAAAGGCTGTAATCAGGTCTCCCCGCAGCCTTCTCTTCTCCAGGCTGAACAAGCCCAACTCCCTCAGCCTGTCCTCATAGGAGAGGTGCTCCAGCCCTCGGATCATTTTTGTGGCCCTCCTCTGGACCCGCTCTAACACTTCCATGTCCTTCTTGTGCTGAGGGCTCCAGAGCTGGATGCAGTACTCTAGGTGAGGTCTCACCAGAGCAGAGTAGAGCCTGGTGGCCATCCAGCCAGTTCCCTATCCACCGAACAGTCCACCCATCAAATCCATAGCTCTCCAATTTAGACAGAAGGATGTTGTGGGGGACCGTGTCAAAGGCTTTGCAGAAGTCCAGATAGATGATGTCCATTGGTTTTCCCTTGACCACTGATGCTGTCAC
>NW_009259328.1:3329161-3332009 GCF_000687185.1 Egretta garzetta
TTTGTATAGAGGCATCTCATCTGAGCTGTCGGCCTCGTCACCTTCACAGCCGAACACCCCTCATTTCCTTTGAGGTGTTTCACAGGCTTTTCCTTGTTGGCTCCTACTACCTCAGGAGCCTCTGGCTCACCTCACTTTGACTCAGTTTGTGATAGACTGTTACAAATGGAAGCAGTAAACAGTAATTCACTACTATGTCTAATGAAGAACATGGGTCTGTAAATGTCGCATGTACTTAAGAGTATATACTGTTTTGCAGATGGAAAAGGTAACAATATTTCTAGGAAGATCTCCAAACTAAATTTAATTGCAGGTTTTGAAACTATTTTTGGAATAGTCAAAATGAAAGCTTTCAGAAACATTACTAATAAAAAGAAAGATATTATGTCAGTAAAGAACTGATTTCCCTATGATATTAATTAACCTAGCTTGTGTTCTCAGATGTGTGTTCTGTTTCTGCAAATTTTATAGGTCTCATTTGTCTCTTGTCGACACAATAGCAGTAATTCTGTCATGCAAGGTTGGGTCTAACACTAAATACATGGGGGATTTCTGAAAAAGCCTGCTTTAATTGTAGTTAACCACTGCTGTTATGGTTTTAATATTATTTTCTCATAATTATACTATTTTTAAATAACAAATATTATGTAATCTGTATTAAAGAGGGCTTTAAACTAAAGTTGCTAGGGGAGGGGAGCCTCAATCCATCCCACTCCTACCAGTTTGACGCCAGTGCCAGCAATGGGTGCCCAGAGCCTAGAGAAGGTCAGCAGGAGAGCACTCAAAGGAATTCCAGCCAGTAAGCCAGCTTCATTGGGGGCCCAACTTAAATACATCTGTACAAACGCACATAACATGGGGAATAAAGAAGAGGAGTTAAAGATGTGCATGCGCCTGCAGGACTACGATCTTACTGGCATCATGGAGATGTGGTGGGATGGCTCCTATGACTGGAGTGTTGGAATGGGAGGATACAGGCACTTTAGGAAGGACAGGCAGGGGAGACGAGGAGGGGGTGTAGCCCTCTATGTCAGTGACCAGATGGAGTGCATGAAGCTCTGCCTGGAGATGGATGAGGAGCTGACCAAGAGCTTATAAATCAGGATTAAAGGGAGGGCAAGGACAGGTGACATTATAGTGGGGGTCTGCTATAGGCCAACCTACTAGGAAGACGAGCAGATGAAGCCCTCTATAGACAGATAGGAGCAGCCTCACATTCACAAGCCCTGATCCTTGTGGGGAACTTCAAGCACCCCGATATCTGTTGGAGGGACAACACAGCACGACATAAGCGATCCAGGAGGTTCCTGGTATGTGCTGATGATAAATTCCTTCTCCAAGTGATAGAGGAGCTAACGAGGAGAGGTGCTGTGCTGGACCTTGTTCTCACCAACAAGGAGGGGCTGATGAGGAATATGAAGCTGAAGGGCAGCCTTGGCTGCAGTGGCCATGAAATGGCGGAGTTCAAGATCCGTAGGGCACCGAGAAGGGCACACAGTAAGATCACTACCTTGGACTTAAAGAGAGCAGCCTTTGGCCTATTCTGGGATCTGCTTGGTAGAGTACCATGGGATAAAGCCCTGAACAAAAGAGGGGCTGAAGAAAGATGGTTAATATTCAGGGATCACCTCCTCCAAGCTCAGGAGTGATGCATTGCATCCCAGCAAAGAGGAAGTCAGACAGAAATGCCAGGAGGCCTGCATGGATGAACAAGGAGTGCCTGGACAAACTCAAACATAAAAAAGAAGCCCACAGAGGGTGGAAGCAAGGACAAGGTAGCCTGGGAGGAATACAGAGAAATTGTCTGAGCAGCCAAGGATCAGGTTAGGAAAGCTAAAGCACTGATAGAATTAAATCTGGCCAGGAATGTCAAGGGCAACAAGAAAATCTTCTGTAGGTATATTGGTGATAAAAGGAAGGCTAGGGAAAATGTGGGCCCTCTCTGGAAGGAAATGGGAGACCTGGTTACCTGAGATACGGAGAAGGCTGAGGTACTCAATGACTTTTTTGCCTCAGACTTCACCAGCAAGTGCTCAAACCACACCACCCAAGTGGCAAAAGACAAAGGCAGGGACTGGGAGAATGAAGAACTACCCACTGTAGGAGAAGATCAGGTTCGAGACCACCTAAGGATGGGACCTGATGAGATGCATCCGTGGATCCTGAGGGAACCGGTGGATGAAGCTGCTAAGCCACTCAACATCATGTTTGAGAAGTCATGGCAGTCTGGTGAAGTGGAAAAGGGGAAACATCACCCCCACTTTTAAAAAGGGTAAAAAGAAGACCTGAGGAACTACAGGCCGGTCAGTCTCACCTCTGTGCCTGGCAAGATCCTGGAAAATATGCAAAGAAGCATGGAAAATAAGGAGGTGATTGGTGACAGCCAGCATGGCGTCACTAAGGGCAAATCATGCCTGACAAATCTGGTGGCCTTCTACATTGGGATTATAGCATTGGTGGATAAGGGAAGAGCAACTGATGTCATCTGCCTAGACTGGCGCAAAGCATTTGACACTGTCCCACACAACATCCTTTTCTCTAAATTGGAGAGACATGGATTTGAGGGATGGACCACTCGATGGATAAGGAATTGGCTGGATGGTTGCACTCAAAGAGTTGTGGTCAATGGCTTGATGTCCAAGTGGAGCCCAGTGACAAGTAATGTTACTCAGGGGTCAGTATTGGGACTGGCACTGTTTAACATCTTTGTGGGCGACATGGGTGATGGGATTGAGCGCACCCTCAGCAAGTTTGCTGACGACACCAAGCTGTGTGATGTGGCCGACATGCTGGAGGGAAGGGATGCCATCCTGAGGGACCTTGACAGTCTTGAAGGTGGGTCCATGTG
>NW_009259328.1:3333177-3353992 GCF_000687185.1 Egretta garzetta
TCAGGCTCTGGAATGGGCTGCCCAGGGAGGTGGTAGAGTCCTCCTCCCTGGAGGTATTTAAAAGAAGGACAGATGAGGTGCTTAGGGACATGGTTTAGTGGTGGGATGTCAGGGTTAGGTTAAAGGTTGGACTCGATCTTAAAGGTTTTTTCCAACCAAAGTGATTCTATGATTCTATGATTGTTCATCCTGGAAAAGAGAAGGCTCCAAGGAGACCTTATAGCAGCCTCCAGTGCCTAAGGGGGCCTACAAGAGAGCTGGTGAGGCACTTTTTACACAGGTCTGTAGTGATAGGGCAAGGGGCACTGACTTTAAACTGCAAGAGGGTAGATTTAGATTAGATACAAAGAAGAAACTCTTCCCTATGAGGGTGGTGAGGCAGTGGCATCCTGGAAAAGAGAAGGCTCCAAGGAGACCTTATAGCAGCCTCCAGTGCCTAAGGGGGCCTACAAGAGAGCTGGTGAGGCACTTTTTACACAGGTCTGTAGTGATAGGGCAAGGGGCACTGACTTTAAACTGCAAGAGGGTAGATTTAGATTAGATACAAAGAAGAAACTCTTCCCTATGAGGGTGGTGAGGCAGTGGAACAGGTTGCCCAGAGAAACTGTGGATGCCCAATCCCTTGAAGTGTTCAAGGCCAGGTTGGATGGGGCTTTGAGCAACCTGGTGGAAGGTGTCCCTGCCCATAGCAGGGAGTGTTGGAACTGGATGATCTTTAAGGTCCCTTCTAACCCAAACCATTCTATGATTTGGGGTTTTTTTTCTGAGTTGGCACTTAAAAAAAGACAATTAAATTGGCTTTAATTACTTATAATGTGTTTTGCTTATTTTAAACATTCATTCTTTTCCCATTTCACCTGTAGGGGAAAACCACAAGTAAGCATAAGAAGAAAAGGAACAAATATAGAAATCAAATATAAATTAGAGAACACCTGCAATATTTGATATACCATAACAGATGTAATAACTATGCTGTTAAGTCTGTTTTTTCACCAGTGAAAATATGTTGAGGTTCTGCATCTGTTCATGCTAGTTGTGATCATGTATTAAAAAATAAAACTTGTGTATGTAAAGTAACAAACACGTTCTTGGGGTTATTCCCTCTCTGGGTATGTGGTATTCAAAAAGTTGAATCTTCTGTAGCCTTGAACAAACATGATTGCTTCGATTTATGAAGCGAAGGCCTATGGCTCATTGAATCTAGGTCTCACTTGCCATTGCACGTGCAGTGATGTGGTGGTAGGTGTTATAAAAAAAATGAAAGAAATCAGAAGACAAAAACTACTCAACTAAGCTAAAAGGCCATGTAGGAACTAGCAGAGAAGTTAGAATTGTCTGACAGATATCCTAATATACTATTTTCAAAGGTATTTGTTTGGAAATATGGGAATGTATTAATTAAGATGTTTGGCTCCCTGGATGGTTTTGCACTGCTTTTTGTCATAGATAGAAATTCACTAGATGATAGAAGTTACTTTTACCACTCAGTGGAAATACTTATGTAAATTGAAAGAAAACATATGTCATAATTGCATATTAACTTGCGGTATGGAAAATGAGATCTGTTTTGTAGAACAATTTGTAAAGCAGAGGCTATTATTTTTTTCTTGAATGCTTATTTTCCACAAAGGGTAATTTCTGTTTGGCTTGCCTGCAGCAGCACATAGTAGCTTTGATTTTATAAAGTAAGCTTACTTACCAATGTATAACTTTTGTTTTGTTAAAAAAGCAAAGTACATCTTTGGTAATTTTTCAGCATATGATTCATACCACAACTATACTTCTGTTTCATTGTTATAATTTCTATATGTTTTATAATTAATGTGAAAGATGCATGTCTCCTCACGTAAGACCATGAGCTGTTCTTTGCTCAGAAGATTGGGAAGAAATTTAATTCAGCTCAGATGGAGAATTAATCAATATTTTTCGTTTAAGGTTTTACCAGAGGCTATCAAAATAGCCTTCAAAATTAATACAGAATATAGGCAATACAGATCTATTTGAACCCATATGTCATTAGGAAAGAAAGAGAATGATTATTTTGCCTTTTCCAATGCAGAAACTAGGTTAACACAAAAGAAATGAGTGGGTGGCAGGTTCAAACCAAAAGGAAATACTTCATCAAACATTTATAGTTCAGCTGTGGAAATGTGCAAGAAAGTATAGTAGATTTTAATGTTTTATATAGATCCAAAAAGTAATTGGCCTAATTGAAAGAGGAAAAGTCTTGCTTCCGGACTTCTTTGTTGTGAGATCCAAGCTGTGCTGGAAAAAAAATGGAAAAAGTATCCTTGCTGGAAGACTGGTGGTGAATAAGCTTTGCTGAAGGAGTTCAGAACCATCTTGCATTAGAAGAAAGCATGCCATATATATTTATAAAGAATAGTAATTTGAAACGGGTTATGAACCATGAAATATTCACGAGGGCAGACGTTCCGTAAATATGAAGGTTTTTAAGGAACAGAATGCATGAGGCCGGAGGATAAAATGTAATGGTGTAGCCAACTTTCAAAATTTTGGAGAAATTGCTGTGAAAATAATGAAGTCAATTTTAATCCTTTTTCCTAATTTTAATAATTTAAAAATAGCATTACATAATTCACTTAGAAGATTCTTGTCTTGGTTGATAGTGTTGTTGAAGAGCTAATATTTCCACAGCTGTGTTCAGTATTACTCCTTTGAGAAAAATAACTGTCTCGTGGAAAAAATAAGTCAGCTTTTATATATTTTCCCTAGGATTGCTATCATATGAAAAGTTCCCACAGAGAAACATAGATTTATTTTAGTAATGCTGCATGCAAATACTACAGTTTTCTGTGTATACGCTCATCATGCTGCACACTTGGAATGAAAGTTCTTTTCTCTGAATTAACTGTACTGCTTCAAAGTACTTTATAGAAAACAGTACATTATTAGCTGGTCTTAACTCAGTTTATCAAAGCCACGTTAATATAAACAGTAGCCTAAATTGGAAGCTATGAATTATGCCAAAGTTTGCATTCAATAACTGGAGATCTGTATCCTGTACAAAGAATTAAACACAAAAGAAAAGGAAATTCTGCCAAACTACAGTAATAGTTTACTCAGTGCTTGTAGAAAATTCCTTACATAACAGACTATTAAAGAAGAAATTATAAGGTAAATGGTTTTTAAGATAAACATTTTAAACAACGCAACTGTTAATGCTTTAATTTACTTTAATTCTTAAATCTTTGGAAAAAAAATCCGTTTAATGAATAGAGTTAGGGTGGCTGCAGCAGACTGGAAGAATATTATTTTGGGGAATCTACTCAACTCTTGAGTATTTGTTCACTTGTAGAGGCTACGGAGAATGTTTGTGTCCGTTATGGCTGGCAAACTCATGGGACTGGATTTGAAGCGCTAAGCAAGGACATCCCTGGCTTTTATGGGAAAAGCAAATAGCTAAGCCTTTGAAATCCCAAACACCAGGTAGTTTTCTGAGCCCAGCACAACAGTTATTGGACCTTATGATAAAAAAGCAATGTTCAGGCATTTCTCCCACCTGCCTTGCTCCTAATACCCAGCATAGTTTTGCATATTTTTATCCTCCCATAAAAAGGAAATTAATGCTTATAAAGGAAGCTGCAGTCTGGGGAGAAGATCTTTCCTTTTTCTTGAGATTAATATGATCTTCCAATTAGTTGTAGTACACGACATTGCCCCAAGCTGAAAAGATTGTAACTTCTGAATACAGAGCTTTGAAGTCAATGCCCCAAGTAAACCTTGTTACCCATAGAAGTCCCAGATGAAAATGTGAAAATAAGTAAAATTTATTACTTCTAGTCACCAGGACAGGGATTTCAGGGTATATGCATCAACGAAAGACAGACCTGTGTGAAACACAGATCAGACTTTACTTCTAGTTTTAGTGAGTGACTGAAATAGAATGATTTATGTAAGCTGTGTGGGCTCATATAATAGTACTCAGCTGCTGGGCAATGGCAAGATGTAAAGTTGTCATCAGCTTTTAGCCCACTTCACTGTTCAAATGAGATCTTGTAGTATCCTGGGAAACTCGATTTGTTGGTGGGAATTTTTAATAGCCATTACTGCAGAGAAGAGGTAGTGGTGTATTGCTCCAAGAAACTTCAGACCAATGACCAGATTGTCTATTGGGAAACCTTATTAACTGTGTTCATAGACTGATAAAGTCAGTAAGTACTTAATGGAAATGTGCAAAATTATGTTCAGCAACGATTAGGCAGGGCTATGTGTAAAGTATGTAAGAGCATAAGAACAGCTGTGCTGCATCAGATCAGACCCCATCTAGGCCAGTCCCATCTTTGACTGTGATCAAAAATACTTCCACAGAGAGAGGGTACTGCTGCTCGTGGTGTTCCTTTGCTTTTAGTTTCCTTGAAGCAAAATAAAACTGTGTTTTTAAGACACCTGTTTCATTTAGTTTTGAGATTCACCCTCTGGTAGTTTGACTTTTTATACCATTCCTTTTAAGACTGATCAAACATTATCAAGTTTAGGTAAGGACATTTATTGTGTGAAAAAGTTGACACCATAATGCTAGCAAATCTCTTGGTTTGGTTTTACTTAACTAACTGGAGTATTTCAGTATCATAAAATGGATGATAATTTATCATTAATTGTTTTATGGTGTGATCAAAAATGTTTTATGCAGTACTTCATGAAGTAAGTTCTTTCAGGGACCCACAATGGTATATGATTGCTTTCTCAAAGGTAATTTAATGACGTAGTGACCATTGCAACCTGTTTATCTTGCATCATATACAATGGCAGATATTTATGAAAAGTTATGTTTTATATTCTCTACTTACTTCTTAAACTGAAAAGGAAAAAACAGTGCCAAGTCTTTTTGGGTCTCTCCTGATGGAATTTTAATGTGGAACAGGGTGTCTGTTAGCAAGGAACATGTGTAATGAGACTTTGTAACTTGGATATTGGGAACATTAAAGCAATGTATTTCCATTGAATTTCATCATAACAGTTGTAACAAAATTGTTAAAATTATGCTTGCTAGCATTTGAGTATAGCTGCTTGATGCCTGAATTGGTATAAAATTTTTGAGTAGTATGTTAATTTATTAGGAAAATAAAAAGCTAGATTCATTTTGGTCATATAATTTCTTAATGTGGAAAAGGAGATCTGTTTAATACATTTTAGAGTTTTGTAAGTAATGTCTTCACTACTTTTAGATGGAAAAAGCTTCCCAACATTTTTCCATGATATTTTGGGCCTTGCAACTGTACAGAAGTTGTTGACATCATTAAATCAGAGCTCTTATTTCACGTCTGCTGTTTTTTCCCCATTTAAAATGGTTTTCAGTGTGCCAAGAGAAGTAAAATTAAAACCTTTCCCCTTGAAATAGAGAGTTTGGGATTTAATGGTACCTGGCTGTAATAGAAGGGTAATGTTACTAAATAAGCAATAGCAGCAGGGATCTCTCTTTTGATCATTAGAGAACAGGAATGTATGTCTACCAAACAAGTCAAATGTATTATTATGAACTAGTCTTTTTGGATGGATGTTTATACCTTTCTCACTTTTCCAGAAGACAGTAAGACTGTTATGCAGGGTTTCCTCCAAATGAGTGTAGGTTACATGGTTGACTGCTGTTTCTGGTCCACTAAATCTTTAAATGCTTCCTGCAGGCAAACCAGCTTTAAAAGTAAGTCTCTCAAAAAACATACACTCTTTCCGAAGTAGGCTTCACCTCTGTGGTTGGGACATTCTACAAGATGGTCATAGTATGATTCTGACCCCCCTTAAACAGCGATTTGAAAACTGCTTCATATAGAAAGTAATCAAGATTATTGTGTAAAATTATTTTGGTAGTATTTTCTCATATTTCTGATATTTTACTGTCTGTAATCTTGTGTTCTCTGAAAATAATGTACATTAGACTATAAACGTAGTACTTAAATTAGAAAAAGTTTTCTCATGAGAGTTTCAACCAGATAACATTTGTATTACTGTACTATACCAGAAATTATAACTTATTTATTTTGCTGCTGTGATATAACTGTTTATAAAGTAGTGAACCTGAGAGAGATGTTAAAAGTTCATTGATTTATTTCAGTAAAAGAGTAACTAAATTGTTGGTAGAGAAATGATAAAATCATGCTTCCCCGTTCTGATTTTTTTCTTATTGCACGTTAAGGGGTTTTTGCAGTAAGTGCAAGCATGATGCATGTTTCAGAATCAAAATTCAGAAATTTTATCAACCACTTTCTGTAGTGTTATGTAAAAGAGAATTCACTGGGTGAAATTCACTGTGTCTTGGGCTCCTAGAAAGCTAGTGGTCACACCTCAGACTCCTTTTTGGGGCAAAGTTTAGTGATTTGTAGCTTTGGCATGAGGGGATCTCTTTATTCTTTATTAAATTGAAATGGAAAAATGGAGAAGGGTGTGTACTCTTGAGCTCTACATTTTTTGGGTCTCAGAGGTTCTAACAGCCTCAAGACATGGGAATTAGTAATAATCTCAATTTGGGAGGCATTTGATGCCTTTATTTTTCTGAGGTTTTTTTTTCAAGAAATATCTTTTACCTTATCTTAGAGGAAACATTATCTGTAATCATCGCTTCAAATTCAGAAAGCTACCCAAACTCCCATGGTAACAACCTTATTTTGTTGGACACCTTTTCAGTTTTTATTTTACCAAAGTGTATGTCCCTCTTCACAAAACAACAGTTCAGGCAGACCCTCAAAATTCTGTCATCATTTAACCAGTAGAAAGATCCTACTCAATAAAAATGTCATCATTGATACGTTTTCTCTTAATATGGTGATAACCACAGGATGTCTTCTGTTATGTTTGAATTTGTAACGGGACCTACCTGAAGGATTTAGCAGGTCTTGTCCAAATTCTTGTGTATGATGCATGAGCCAACAATGCAAATCAGAACTTAGAGATATAACAGGTAGAGTCTAAAGCCCAAAAATTCCTCTTGTGCCACAAAGCATTTTGGTTCTGGAATTGCTACAGCTATTGAATCCTAACCTTTGCTATTCTGCATCTCTTACTTACTTTAAAATATCTTGCCCTCTCATAGTTTCAACATTTACAACAACTACACTACATCTTTGTATTCAGATACATTTACTTTACATTTGTCTCTGGCTGGGTAACTAAAAAATTTTATTCAGGTTTTTGCCTTACTCCAAGTAGCTTCCTCTCTGAAATGGTTAAAAAAATCCTGATGGGCCATCTCTGCAGACTTAGCAACTTACAGCTTGTTCTTTCCTCAATTCGTCTGTGAATACAAATTGCAGCTACATCTGCATCTGGAGAAGAGGAGAAACAAGAGTACTTCTGTGCATCTACCCAAATCCAACTCTTTGTCAAAGTTGTTACTTGATTGGCTCAACAGCTTTCTTCCTTAGGGAACTTTCTCGTCAGGGACTTGCATACACTGCATACAGTGACTTTCTGAGGGCAGGCATTATTTCACCTATCTAGGAATAATGTGAAGGCCCTCCCAGTGTTTCTCAGTTGAGCTTCTTGTCAGACTAAAAGATCAAGTGGTGCCGCCTTCTGTAAGGCTTAGGAAATTTTCAAAGGACCAGTGTGACTGAGGTTCAAGCAAGTTATTTCAATTCCACAAGCATATCTAATGGCAATTACAGGAATTGGTCCATACTATTTTATAAGACTGCTGATTCTAATAGTACTTTAGCAGAACTGTATTCCATTCTCAATCTTATTACCTTCTTGAAGTATATTAATTTCCAGTGTAAGTCTACAAAAATTAATTACTTGCTCAAACATGTTTTAGAGAATAAACAGTAACAGTTGGGGTTTTGTCCTGTGCTGTCCTTGCATATTTTTATCCTACTGGTGGTCAAAGATTCTGAATTTGTTCCCATATTTGTCTCACTTTTCTATGTCTTACTGTCACAAGCTGTAAAATGGTGACGGTCCCATTTACGTTGTTTAGAAAATCCTTTAAGGCTTACTGTTAAAAAGTAGTGGGATTTTTTATGATAAAACCCATTTCACTTCCAATGTAGTTGTTAACTTTGAAGAGCGAACAGACTTAAACTGCTTATATTTGACATATGGAAATGTTATCCAAGTTTAATTGCCCGTGTATTTCTTAAGTGAGTAAGCATCCATTTGTTGCATACCCTTCATCCCTTGGCTTCTTTCTCCTTCTTGATCGTCTGCCTCTGCTACTGTTGTGTTCCGATTCCAAAATGGTTTTCCTGCAGTCTCTCCGTTTCACTACTGTTGCATTGTATTTGCACTCTAACTTTACTTTAGGTCATGTTATGTTACTGAGTGCTTCTTGCAGGAACAACTTATCACAGCATACTTTTAGGCAAGCTTGATACTCATTGCATTAAATGACCAAAGGAAAAATCTTAGACAAATGACTTGCATAAAACTCACTTTTATGATATCTTAAAAGTGAAAAAGCACATATTGGAGAAAAAAGCTGTGTTAATGGTTACAGTAAATCTTTAGTCACCTGTATTTTAGTGGTGTTATCCCATGCAAATCCAGCAGAGATTTTTTGAGTGGGTCATACAAGTCTGAATGTTTTTATAAGAAAAGAATTCTCTTTGAATAAAAATAATCACAACGATATGTGGTGTTTTGCTTACATTTATTATAAGAATGCATAAAATGGTGTAATACAGCAGCTTGTTTCTCAGGAAATCCCTCCCTTGGGTCAATCTCTGTATTCAGAATGCTTCATAAAGCTTCTGAAAGCACTGCTCAGCAGTGTTGCAAAGTCTGAAGTTATTTAGCAATAGACTAAAAGTATTCATTTTAATAATTTAGGTTTTTTAGTCTCTCAAAACAGTAGTTTGGGAACTTAATGGTGTTTGGCAAAAGCAAAGAAATATTAGCCAAAGTATTAGTCAAAGTCAAAAGGAAGGAAGGAATCACATGTTGAAAGCGTGCAAGCCATGAAATCAAATAACCCAAACCAGAACACTTCATGTAAAAACTCAGCCTGTTGATTTCACCATTCTTTACCAATGCTTGTATTAAGCTGTTTCATCCTTTGTTCTGATCCATTCTGAAGAGGAAATTCTGAGATAGCATACCTGTAGTACTGAAGAAAACAGAGTACTTTTTTTTTTTTTTTTTTTTTTTTTTTTTTTTTTTTGTTTATGCCTCACATAACAGCTCAGGAGAAAGTGGAAAGTAATTGCGTGAAGAGTAAGGACTTGCCAGTGATCTGTAATCATTTCCTACCACAAGCCTACTCTTATAAGAAAGGACTGTAGAATTCAATAAACATGAAAGATGTTAGATTTACTTTCAATTTTTATTGAAATTGCTCTTTAAAATAAAAATATTAACTACTTCTCATCAAAGTTTTGGCCACTTTAATGGCCAAATATATAATTTGAACGAATATAATATTAAAATTGGAGCAGAATATTAAAAATGCTTCTTTCCTTTGACTCAGATATTAACAAAATCTTCAAGAGACTGACCTGCTTTCTAGGGCAGCAGAGATCTATTTGTAAACACTTGCTGTTGCATACCTAAGCAGGCATTCATATAGAATGTATTACTGAATCTCCTTTATCAACATTGTCTCTGAAGTGGTGATTTGTGACTATCTAGAAGCTTTCAAATAACCACTAGCTGTATATTTAAAGTTTTGGGAAAGTCTAATCAGTCCCCTAAATGGGCAACGTTATCCTGATCCTATAGAGTATAAAAAGCTAGCAGACTAACTATTGTACAAATGAATGGGACCTACCACTCTCTGAGTTAACAAAGTGTATTTGATTCTTTTTTTTTTTTAAAAAAAAAACAGCATCCACATAGAAATTAATTGCTCATTCCTCTGACTCATCAGATTCTGTGTTTCAATACAGGAAGTTTTCAGGGTCATCTAAAACGAACAATTCAACATTTTTTCTTGACATTTCAGTTGGAAGAGAACTTATCACTGCAAAATGTTTGATAGAAAATCCAGTACCATGTATGCTTTAAGAAATTTGATTCTTGCACTGCTAGAATGTTCATAGCACAAGGACTTTTATTTGTATCACTTGCAAAGCTGATGGTACCATTTAAAATGTTTTATATTCAGTTAATCAAATAACACAGGACCAAGTTGAGGGGTTATTTATAGTCGTCTTTTCTAAAATCTGATCTTGTGGAGGGTGCACAGTTTGGGGGCACAGTTTGATCTATTGTGTTTAAGTGGAATTTCTGTCAGTAGAAATAAAAATGTATGACATAATCTTGAGCTTCTATTTTTACATTTAATGTTTTTATAATGAAACAATATTAAGAAATATGCTACTTCCATACTTCAGTATATAATATACTGTATCCTATTTATAGTAGTAAGAAGGGTTTAAATCAGAAATAAGCAGACCTGTTAGTAGCAGAGAATAAATAAGGCTGTGTTTCTAGAGATAGGAGTTGCAATGCAAAATTAGTGTTCATTTGATCTTCTGTGGTTTAAGAACAACACTGCAATAGGATCTTATGCATGAAAATGCATGTGGTGATAGTTGTCTTGTATTGATATAGTTGTTTTCAAGATGAACGTGTTCCAAGCGTGACTCTTCATTCTCTTCCTCTTCGCTGTTGTCATGAACATCATCATCATTGATATGAGTCCTGCAGATGCGTTCTGGAGGGACTGTCCTGTGACATTGTGGGAGGAATTATATTTTGATTACTCAAGATAACTCATAACTTCATAATTTATTTTAGAGATGCTGTTTATCTAGAGATCTGAAAATGTTACCTAAGCAGTACATTCCATTTTCTCAGAAATATGTTTATTGAGGACTTCTACAACTCATTCTTTTAAAAATTCTGTCCTTGCACTATTTTCTCATTGATATCCTATACTTGGTTTTCCTGAAGAAAGTATCACCACATGTTGCTGAATGAAAACTTTCTGTGTAACACGCATAGATCCTCTGTCTATCATTCTTTTGCTTTGTATAGAGCACAGAGGAACTAGAGAGCACGCCTGACTTCACAGCTGGGGCTGGCTGAAACCTGTGGAAAGGCCCCTTTCAGTGGTCAGCAGCAGCTGGTGACTCCTCCTAGTTATTTGTAACCAGTTTGGGCTCTGATCCAAGAACAGAAGCAGCTGGTACTTTGCTGTGCCTATCAAATTGTGGCTGCGCTGGCGGACATGTGGTCCAAGCAGTATTACAGATTAATTTCCTGGAGAGAACTGATGCTCAGCATCTTTGTGAGCATTTTTAAGAACTATGAGGAAGGGTGAAATCTCACCTCTCTCTTATATGCAAATACTGCAGCTGAAAACTCAGGATTTAGCTCCTCCTTCAGAATTTAAAAAAAAGGATTTACTTAAAAGTAAAAAGTTCTTAAAGCATGTTGTTGACAATTTTTTAATGCCATTAATGTAACAAAGAGCTTGGAAATTACCTTATTTTATTATTGTTCAGTCTTAGAAAACGTAGTTTTCTCATTTCATCAATTCCAAATGGTACAGACTTTAATTCATTATGATCCAAAAACAACTCTCTCAGAGAGTGATATGCTCCAAAAAATGATACTGGATCTACTCCATCATCAGTAAGTTTGTTAAAGGACAGGTAGAGGTACTCCAGCCCTGGCTTCATGTGACCAAAGACATATCCTGGAATTCTTTCAATCTGATTTCCTATAAGTATCAGATGTAGTAAAGATTTTGGCAGATAGGAGGGAACATGATATAACTTATTATAAGAGAGATCGATTGATTCCAAGTTCCTGCATTAAAGGAGAAGAAAAAAAAGGGATTAAAACATTATAGCATACTGCATTGTTAATGCTATGTTCTCTACAAAACAGCGCTTGACATGATTACAAGGAAACTAGATTTCAAAGGGAAATACATTTCTGTTAATGGGACAGAATGCATTTTATGGAACATGGTCATGCATAATTACCCTGGGAATAGAAAGAATTGAAATAATCAATTATCAGTCAAGCCTGATGATTCTGTTGATGGGAAAAGGTTATGAGTACAGGGATAAGGTTGAATAGCTGAAACCCACGGGACTAATTTGTGATTGATAAACATTGCAGAATTGCTATAGTGAGTTACGCTGGAAAACACATAATAAGCTTGGGACTTGAGTGGTTATCCCATTGACACAGATTTTAAAATTTTGTTCTAAAGCCCATTTGAAATCAAATTGTTTTGTCAATGGCTCCTCTAGAATCATTCTGATGTGCTTCGCTTCCAGAGGTGAGAGCAGCTGTTAGTAATGGTGTGGTTGTTTTCAGATTAAGCAGTTTACAAATCCAGAAATCAACTGATAGGACTGCAGCTGGCAGGTTATAGCAAGGGACCCTAGGTAGCTTAGCAAAACATTTACCAGATGAATCAAAAGCAGTACCATCTTTGCTTCTTTCATTCGTATTGCTTGTTCTGCTTATATTCTACTCTTACACAATGCGGCTGTGCAGTCTTCCCTTCATCTTATTTGCTTATATAATTTTTAATCTAATGGGAAATAAGGCTAGAACAATATTAAATTATTTTGAAATTACCTGTGAGATAGTGATATATTAATAACAAATCGTATAATTCTGTGGAGAATTACTGATAATTAATGTTCCTTTTTTGATTGGATGGTCATAAAAATATTTAGACTTTGATGTTATTATGGTACAGATTTCAGGTATAAGACCTTTTTGTTTTAAAGCTGACTCTGGATACTTCCTAGGTTATACAACCTAAGCAAAGGAAATTAAGACAAATTAACAAAGGAAAACAAGAAAGTCAAATATTTATTTCATTATCTGACTCACTAATAACAGAGAAAAATAAAATAATTATATTTTAAATGATTCATACTTACTCTTGGTTTATCCAGGCCAAAGGTGCTATTCTGTGCTCTTCTAATTTGTTATGCTTTAGCACAATGACATTTATGTTTCTGGTATAGTTAAAGCAAATTTCTGACACTTCTTCAATTTGATTATTTTCAAGGTATAGCTCCTGTAAGTGCATTTGGAAAGAAAATTTGTGAGAGCAAAATATGCGGTTCATTCCCATTGCAAATTCAAAATGTAGCTATTATCTGTCCTCCATTTACCTGATCTATCTGTTGGTTTCTGTATCCAAATCAGCACCACTTTGTAGCTGTAGTGTGACTTTCAGAAACACTGTTTTTCAAAGGAATTGTTTTGTTTTCTCATTTGTGAGAATACAGTTTGCTTTGAAAGATCAAATAGAAAAACAGTCATATCTTTTGCCTTGCCTGAAGTTGTACAGTGTAAGATATATAATGTGAGAGTGATGAGACTGATAGGAAGTTATTATTTTTTTTTTTTGTCTTGGAAAGCTATTAGTGAGAAAAATATTAAGAATCTTGCTTTCTTAATATTTGCTGGTCACTTCTGAGTTTTGAAACTCAAATTGGTAGGAAGATAAAATGTTATAATGTTTTACAAAACTTAATGTGAGTCTGCAATGTATCAAAACTGTGTGTTTTACACAGATTAAGTTCCTGAAAATGGCTTGTAATATGGGATAAATATGATGCGAAATAAAAATAGAGCAGTGACTAAAATTTATGTAGGACCCAAAATAGAATTTACGGCCTGGAGCGGAAGGCTTTGGGAAAAGAGAAAAGCAACTTTGTAGCCCAAAAATCATTGTTAGTGAATTTACTAGGTCTTGGTTTAAAATTAAATGTTCCCAAAGCATGTGAAGTGTAGAAAAATTTGCCAGGTGTTCGTTGTTTCATCAAGGAGGGATGAAGTGAAAAAAAGAGAAATGTAATGTATGAGTGAATGTGTAGTGGAAATCACATTCAAAATTCTAGGCAGAGGAATGGGATGGAAGAACTTTCAAAGGAAGACATTTCTTGATTAAAAATCAAGGAATAAGGAAACTGTTCAGGGAAGAGAAATAAACTTCCCATTCAAACACTGCCCCCCACCCCAAATGAGGTAGAATTCAGCAAAAGTTTGGAAAACCAGGGAAATTGAGGCTTAGACCAGCCAAAAAAGGAAGAGGATGGTTAGATATAGACATCTCTTGCTCTCTTTCAGGCTAGACAATCTTGGTTCCTTTAGTTTTTCCTTATAAAACAGGTTTTCTAGATCTCTCATTATTCTCGTTGCTGTCTTCTGAACTGTACTCCGTGTGGTAACTCAAAGTTCACAAAATTTTTGCACTAAGGCATTATCTGGATTACGTGTTATGTGACTGATGTGTAACTGAACAGACAGTAGTTGCAGGCTATACTGTTTTGTGAGACAGTGCTAGATAAATTCAGACTTAAAAGCAGTAAGTAGGAAAAAAATAAGATTAAAATGACTGGGAAAAATGAAGCTTTCTTGTAGTTAGTTTGGGAGCAGTGGTGGTTGTGTGTGTTTCGGTTGTTTTGGTTCGATTTTACCTCAATTGTGGCAGGAAGACCTTGTGGGATAATTCTAAATTTATTTCTTCCGAGTCGCAAATAAGAGAGACTTTTCAAAGCGTAAAAGGCCAAAGGACTGACATTTGCTTCACTAAGTTTATTTCCTTCTAATTCCAGGGTGACCAAGTTCTTCAAATCTGTGGAGAAAAAGTTGGGAACTCTGTTAGTTAATGCCATCTCTTATCTTGATAAAATGCATGTTTAAAATTTAAGCGTCTTAAATATTACTCAGATCAGTTCACAGCAATGAAGAAATATAGTGAAAGGATTTTCATTTATTATCTCATAATCATAGAATGATATTATTTATTGGTTTGTAGAACTTTAGAGATTGACTAGAGCTTTATTTATAGCCTTCCCTCCCACTCAGAATGGAAAAGGCGGCAGCTGTAAGACTTGTGGGTAGTGCTGCCATTTAGGCCTTATTACTTCATGGGTATGTGCAGGCAATGTTTGGAGTACTGGGTGGGTGATGACCTTTGTGTAGTTGCCCAGTGGTCCCCATGGGTCTCCAGTCACATGATAATGGGAATGTTACTCTTGATTTGGGCTCATATCTTCCCCTCCCTGCTTTACTCCTTTCAACCACCTGCTGTACTCTGTTGAGAACCCTTCATGGATTATATTGTTCCTCCTTCTCATCCGCCCAAATGCAGGTCACAGAAGAAACCAGCACTGATTAATGTATGTAAGCAGGAAATACTTCTTCATAGTAAGTACCTCATTCACAAATAATCCAAATAACTTTTTTTTTTGTTCCAGAAGCTTTGTATAACTATTCCTGCCAGTGCAATTTGATGATTTTAAACTAAAAGGCTCTTGCAGCTCTTGGCCTAAGTTTTCTTTTCTTACCTCAAGCATTTATATTGCTCCATAGTGAGCTGTATCACCAAACTGATGCAGTTTAAATGGGGACCCTTTTGGCAGGAGAGGAAAGGGAGCAAAAAAGTCAAATCATGACATGGATGGTACCCTTTTTTTTTTTTTTTTTTTTTTTTTTTATTGTCTATCAGCTCACATTTAGCTTGGCTTAAAATTATGATGGTTAACTCCAATTATATTCTGCCCTACTTTTCATGCACATCAAATTCTTTTCACTTTCATGCAATTTAAAAAATAACTAATATGGTTTCACCACAAGTAAAGTGATCAGGTTATGGGTCAGGAGAGTAGGTATCTTCAACACACTTCAAATCCATCTCTACTTACTATCCTTAAATATAAGCTTCTTTGGGAGAGTAGCAGTTGCATAAGAAGAGAAAATGTAATTTTAAAAAACTTGCACATCATGCAAATATTTCAGCTTTTGTTGCCTTTTGAAAACATGGCATTTAAAAGCTAGCAATTATCATTCTGCTTTTATCAAACCAGATACATTTGTTTGAACATTCTGCTTTTCAAGTTTATTTAATCTTTTCATATGATCAATATTAGTTTTCTAAATACCTTGTAAGCCATCTTCATCAATGGCATGAAGGTGATTGTCATTTATTTTTATTTCTTCCAAAGTTGATGGCAATTCAGAGGGAATATGTACCAGCATATTTCCATCCAAATACAAACGTTTTAGCTTTTTCAGGATCTTAATCATGGGGATGAAGAGAACTTAGATTATTAAGGTGTAAAATGTATGGTTAAACATACAGTGTAATCATAGTTAGCATTTTCAGCAGCAATGCACTAGTATCCAGTGTTTTGAATAAAAAAAGTCTTTCTCCTGTCAGTCTAATTAATTGGTTTCTTTACATTAACTGGCACCTTTGTTAATATTTAGCATGTGTAACCAGAAGAGCTTGATTGAGCACATCAACTTTCAGTTGCAGCAGCTATCCAGTCAACTATTTGTAATACTGCTACTGTCATTGAGTCATGTAGGTATTTCCTTCCCACACTACCACAGTATTTAGGAGTTCAAAGTACATACATTTATAGATTATGCATTTATACTCTTGATTTGTGAGCAAACTGATGGTTTTCTGTAGGCCAGCAAATTTATTTGCTCAAGCATAACAGCAGCAACTTTTTCAGTGACCTAGGATTTTTATGACTTCAGCCAGCTTAAAAAATTGCTATGAAAAATTATCATAGCTTTATTTTAATGAATGCACATCAGTAATCATGCAGTAGTGAGCATTTCTTAAAAAGGTGTAATTATTTTAGCAGTGAATCCACTGAAGCCTGCTCTCCTTCAGTTTTGTTCTTAACTGCCTGGTGTGATAATAAGCCTCACTAAAATTTATTTCACAACTGAGACACCTTCCTGGTCTGTCTTTTCCATACGCTTTGATTTCATAGGAGTTGTAGGAACTGAATTCCTTTGAAATCAGCCAAAGCTGTTCATGTTGTATGGAGCAAGGTGGCATACAGAGTCTGCTACAAGAAGACTGATTACATATGTCAGGAAACAAAGTTAAAAACATACTGTGATAATTCAGTTTGTTGTTCATATGCTTTATGTATCATCTTGCCTGGCAAAGCAAGGCCTTGATGCCTTACTTCCACACTTGAATTACGACCTGTATATACTTGCTTGCATGAGAAATTATTATGGGGCTATTCTGTCTTTCTGACTATTCTGTTACTCATACTAGGTGCAAACTGTTTTAGATCCATAGACTAAAAAGCAGGAAAAACTTTCCTTTAAGCAATAATGGGATGGTAGAAAAGTTAGGCTTCCTTACCTTGAATGCTTGTGGACCTATGCCAGGAGAGGTAATATTATTTTTACTCAGATCAATCCATTCCAAATTAGGTATTCCATTGAATGCTTCATCCGAGATAGTAGTGATACTATTTCCTAGGACAGAATTCAAGAAAATAGTTTGAGTTATGAATTACGGTATGCATCTGAGTTATCTAGTATCGTACATGAAAAATAGATTACCAGAACAGTTGTATTATGTACAATAATTGTGTGTAGATGTATTAGTATTTAAACACTAGTGAGAAAATCTAACATTTTTAATTATTGTTTTAGAGGCTCAGCTGTAAAATTCATTCTAATACATTTTTATGATAAGGAACAACAAAGTATTAACATTAATGTTGACTGCATTTGAGAATGGGTAATGTTACTTCATGAGAAAAATCATGCCATGAGAAAAAGTAGACCCATTATTTACCTGTAAGGTCCAGACTTGTTAGATCTGGATCTGAGATTGGGGGTATTTGTGTAAGTTTGGCATTAATACAGCTTACTGTGGTGTCTGAGATGGAACATCCAGATGGCAAAGGAGGAGCTTCTATGGGTGGAATAGGAATTGCGAAATGAGATGGCATTCTGAAAGTATCATCATCTTCATCACTTTCATATTGTATTTCTTCTTCTGCAGCTCCCTTTCTTGTGGTAGGCTTCTTTGATGGGCTGTGATGGGCTTTATGCTTCTGTCGATTTTTTTTGCCTTTCCTTTTTCTTTTCTTTTCATCCTTTTTACGACCCTCTTTCTCTTTAAACTCTACCACTTCTGTTCTAAGCAGTTCATCTTTTTTAGTTTGAGTATGTGCTGTTGACAATACATTGGCGTTGTCAAGGTCATTGGGTTCTGGAGAATCGCCAGACAACTCACTTATGTCATCCAGTGAAATAATACTTGAATCCAAAGAGGAGGCTAACCAGAGGCAATGAGAACAACAACAACAAAAAAAAAAACAACAACCAAAAAAAAGTTGTCTGATAAGAGGATATGAAGCCAAGTTTTAGTAAACATTATTCCCTTCATTTAGAAAAATATGGTAACTATAGAAGAATAGTATTCCCCTTAGAATGATTTAAAAGAATGAAAATACGGTCTTATATTACTATTTGACAGAAGAGACATACTTTGACTGAGAAATGATTAAGCCAGCCATACAGAACAGTTTGTAGACAGGTATGATTCATTGCAACTCCAGAAAAAAGGGGGAAAATTAATATAGCCTTCATTATGTTCCTTTTTGAACTAATATATTAATTAGTTTTTTGCATTGATGGAAGTGTCTAAAGAGGAAAAAGAATGTGTCTTGGAGTGGGAGGAAGGTAATTTGAATAAAACTCCCAAAAGTTAAGACCTGCTATCCTGTGCAAGGGACTGTCAGGTGTAGGGATGGCTGCAGGTGGGGAGCTCACCAGGGAAATGTGATAACTCCATTACCGAAATGCAGTTTTTACTCACATAACAGGGCAATTCAAATAAAAGGAGTTTAATTGTTTCAATCAACATGACTTAGTCCTACAGTTAATTTCTATCATGTCTTTATTCAGTGCATTTCTGCGTATCACATGCGTGCACACACAAGGCTAAATAAGAGGAGGTTAAGTTCAGTACTTTGCAGACTTAGGGTATTGGGAGTGCGGGAAGGAAATCACATTTCATCTTTAGCTGCATTTCTTCTCTTTTTAAAGATACTGACTTTGTTTAAATTGTTATGAAGCAGCAAGGTTGTAGTTCTGTTGTTGCTCTTGTGAGTGGACTTTCTTCTCTCAATTTATATCAAATAGCTGCATGTTTTACACTCCAAACAAAGATTTACAAGTCTGTAAACTGTATGATGTTTATTTTGTATGTCTAGTACACTAATAATGGCTAGTAGTTATTGATTGATCTTTTGTAAATGGAAGTGGAATATAAAATGTAACTAGATGTTCTTTCTTTACGCATTTGCCAAAATTTTGTAAAAGTAGGAGGGAAGAACAGAAAGGGGAAAATAAAAAAACAAATATAAATCTTTGCTATTACATACTTAACATCTTCTTTTCTTTAAATATTATATCAAATTCATCTAACAGCCAGTGTACTAAGAAACTGAAGTCAACTTGAGTAGAAATTATGAAGACCGGTTCTTATCATGTAATTAGGAATTGTTTTCTCTGCAAAAGGGTAATGTGTACCTTGTAATCCTTGATATCATTAAATGTAGCATTTATGTTAGGTTTTGTATAAGGTAGTCTTAAAATAGTAGAAATATTATAGTGTACTGTACCAGTATCAGAACAAACTGGGCAGCATTCTCCTTCAGGTATTATAGTTTTAAGACATTTCAGAGGGTGGCATGTGGTTGTATCACATATCACTTCTCCTTTTGAACAGAGACAGGTAACACAGGGCTTGGGAGACCAGACGGCTTTATCATACATAATCATCCCATTAGCTGTGCAGTGCCCCTTCTTTCCTAAGAAAAGACAATAGAAAATTGGAGTTAAATAGCTTAAAGTGAAATTAATCCAACAGTGTTTATTTAAAACTTTGGAAAGAAGCACTACTATTTTGTTCTCATTTTGAAAATATGTAAAATACACCCTATTTTAAGTAACTTATCGTTATTCCTTATTTTTCATAGCTGTATTTTCTGCAGCTTATCAATAGTCTCTAATCCTTGTTTGGCTCTTGGCCTGTCAGCTGTGAAGGCAATCAGTGGGGAGGCGCACAATTAATGGGGATGTAGGTGTTACCTGCTTACAGCTTCACAGTGAAAACTAAGTGCAGGTTCTCTGCCCCTCTAACTGTCTGCTCCCTCTAATTCAGGTAGTCATCATAACAGTTCATTTCCCCCTCTGCCTAGCCAGCTGGTGAGGACCCTCATGAGCTTTGTCTTCCAGAAAAATTCTTCAATTATTCAAGTTCGGAGATATTCCTAAAATAGGAAAATCAGATCTAGACGGAGAGTTTCTGAGGGTCTTTTGCATGCCAACTCCTCTTTCCATCCTCAGAAATGGAAAGCAGAAATCACAGATCTCAATGAAAGCTGTGCGTAGACACAGTTGAGAAAGTAGCAAGAGTTTTCTTCATTACAATGGAGTTAAAATCAATCATGCATATCTTGAGAATATTTTTTTTCCAGAGCCCCTTCTGTTTCTCTCTTGTGCACTAGACATCTTTTCTAATAACTTTTACATTAAATGAGAAAGTTTTGTTAAGGCTCTGTGGAACTATGAGGGTAACAATATTCACTTTATAGTGACTGTTCATAGGCTTAATGGAAGTAAAGCCCATTCTGTAATGACTTGTAAGATGACAAACATCTCCTCTTCCCTGTAACTTGCTTTATCTGAAAGAAACTCTTTGCTAGGCAAGTAGCAACTTGTGCTAATAAATACTTTGTCTCCAAAGTTTCTGGACCTGAATCTACAAAAAATTGAGATTTCCCCAGGGTACCAGTCAGAATTTTCAGAAAGAAATGTAGAAGAGATTTATTTTGTAAGCTGTACTCAGATATTCAGTAGGCAAGTTGTTTGGAGAGCGTAAGGACTTGGGAAGGAAACTATTCCAAGTCTCTCTTTCCTTCCAGTGGTGGAGTCTACCTCAGCAAAAGTTTCCCTGGGCAGTTTTCATCCAGGATAAACATTGCACTTCAGCATGATGCTTTTTTTTTGTTTGTTTTGGGTTTTTTGTTTTTTGAGATAAGGAAAGCCAAGGTTGAGATTCTTCATCCCATACAAATCTTTTCTTATTTTTGAGTGTACC